>NC_050589.1:26069204-26309204 GCF_013368585.1 Megalops cyprinoides
GAGCACCATATTATAATAATAATATTATAATATAACCATATTGGAATAATAATATCATAAAACTTGTTTATATAGTACGTGCACTAACATTCAATAAAAGAATTTTAAACTGAATCCTAACAGAAACCAGCAACCAGTGTTGGTAAAATTGCTAGAAAGGTGTGATATGCTCCTTTTTTAGTTTTTGTTAACACTCTGGCTGCAGCATTTTGAAGCTAAGATCTATCAGTTGTCTTTTTGAGTTCTTAGCATCTTGTAGTGTGAAGTAAGGTCTAATTTATGTTCTTGAGATGAAATATATTCACATGTATTTTATTTAAATTTTATGGATTTAAACCAAACTTGGCACAAATATTAACTAATGAAAAAAAATGGTTTTAAACCAAACTTGGTACAAATGTGAACCATTAAAGCTGTAGATAATGCCATAAATTATAATTTAAAATTATAATATATAAATTATAATGCCATATGATGGAGAAAAATGTATGAAAGCGTGTGCAAAGCTGGTGAGAGTTTGTGAGAGGAGTCTGTGAATGCTGATCATACAGAGAATCCCATTCACACTACAAAAGCTTCTCACAGACTCAGAGTCCATATGGCAACTTATAGCATGCTGTCAAGATAAAACTGAGTGTGTGTGTGTGTGCGTGTGTGTGTGTGTGTACGCGTGCATGCATTTGTGTGTGTGTATGTGTGTAGTATGTGCACGTGCTTGTGTCTGTTCGTGTGTCCATCTGTATGCGTGTGTGTGTGTGTGTATGTGTGTGTGTGTGTGTGTGTGTGTGTGTGTGCGCTCACATGTGTACATTTTTGTGCACGTGTGTGTGTGTGCGCGCACATGTGTGTGCAGGTGTATGTATAAGATTATAAGGGTGCAGGCTATGTTCCTGCTGTATTGTACGTGTTGGGAAAGCAGGTCCTCATTTTGATTGATAACACCACAGGCAGCAGCATCAGTGCTTCCTCTTCTGGCGTCTGGTGTAATGAAAGCATGCTGAGACTTTCATTCTCCTGTAGCAAATGTCAGAGGCTCAGTGTCATGAAACATTCTCTGCTATTTTTGTACACAGGCTCATCTACAGAATATCATGCAAAACCTCACACCAGAGTACAGTACGTCATCCGCACCACAGAAGGACACCCTGTTTCAGGAGCTGCTAAGGCACTGGTTTACCCCAGCACCATTAGAACCACCAGACACACACCATAATAAACACAAAATCAGCTTTTAGCAAGTCAGGCTATCTGTACATTTAAAGAACCTGGCTGGCTAAAAATTTATATACAACTTCAATCATTCATATTTTTTGCCAGGTTTGGTTTAAATCAATTTTCTCATTTTAATTTTGTAAAATTTAAATAAAATACATGTGAATATATACAGTAAAATCATTAATGACACTCTGCATCGTTAGGGTTAGGGTTAGTTGTATAGTATTGGGATAGTATACTTGACTCCTTATGGTTTTTCACTTGTGTAGTATTGTACCTCACTTGTAATTTGCTTTGGATTAAAGCGTCTGCATTGAAAACATGTAAATGTAATATAAATGTTGTATAGTATTACTGGCTGGAGTGTTTTGTGAAGCCATGGTTGGTGATACCACAGCTTATTGTTTTATTTGGATTTTTCTTGCACGTGCCCATTGACGCTCAGGGCTTTTAATTTATTTCAATTAATTAAGCAAACTGTATCTGCCATGGCCATGCACATTCTAGAACATTTGCATGTTCTAGATCACTCTTTAATTTCAGCTAATATAGTTTTGAAGAAATAAAGAAACTAAACAAAAATTATGCAACAAAGAATCACACTGCAACAAGTAGTATTGCAGTCCCAGGTAAAAAAATGCTCAGGAGTAGGTTTTAATGAGCATCATTGTGTAAATGTATGGATTTCTTCTGTATAAACCTATTAAGGATTCACTGACTTCAAACAATCAAAAAACACACTCTTCTCTGTCGCAAAATATATTGATTGGCTAAAGGTTTGTTTCAAACCTCATTCATATCTCCACCCATTAAGATATTCAAGAGAAGTCATATACTGGTAGTTAGTGAACAGCATGCTGAAAAAATACATAATATCCAGAACACAAAGAAAGCCCCATCTTATTTGCAATGCACAGAATGTTAAGGACATTTATTGGACACTGGAAATCCAGGCTTGTGAAACTACAATCAAGTTTTTTTTCTGGGCATTTTCCCTGACTGGGTCATTAAGTGTGTGGGAGTGGGACACATGCTAAGTACCACATAAGTAGACTAAAAAAAAACTTAAAGCATCCTTCAGGGCTTTATCAATATTTAATTGATGAGATGGATTGGCCAGAGTTTTCCCTGAGAAGGTTTTCAGGATGGTTTGACTAGTTTGCGGTATTCGTCATCATGGTCCCCAAAGCATATTTTAAATTTCTTTCGGCTTCTCCATTGGATTCCTGTTTACTCTCAGAAAGTCAATGCACAGATTACAGTAAGCATGGCAGCATTGTCTCGGACTTCGCCCCCATTCATAACGATTTGAAAAGTGTGACACACTCACGCACGCCCACCGTTTCACTCTGCTCCGACAGGAAGACGGCGAGTGAAAAGAAAATGACCGAAAATGACAAGATGGGGCATGAATTAGTTCTGCGGAAGAAAAGGTTTGACGACAGCCAGCTTGTCGACACAGAGGAATGCGTTCAAAAGCTGGAACAATGCTCCCGAGACTCAACAGGCCCACATCATTACTTTGATGAATGGGCTTTCAAACTACCACACCTAAACATCATTTTCATCAACATCATTCTTCTCTTCTGACTTCACTGCCTAGTCTCCAGCTACGTTCTCTTACTTGTGGTTCAGGTTGTTTACAAGAGATTGACTTTGAGCGGTAGGCCATTGACAAACTTTACACAATCCATTTAAATATCAGTAATTACATACAGTATATCAGTTACTGAAAATACATTTGCGTAAAGAACTATACAAATTTAATGCATGTGAATGTTGTTATTCATGCACATGTGGTCTATTTTGTCTTTGTCTTTGGCCATTTAAAACCTTGGGGGGTAAGGAACTACAGGAACTACAGCACAAATGCTGATGAACTTTGAATGTGTAAGTGGAGGCCAGAGCTGTTGAACTGAGAACATAGCTGCAGCAACAGTCAGAGAGGAGGTCCTGCATTTTGTGGATTTTGCACACAATAACTGGCCTTTAAAAAGCTGGGATGTTTTTGGGTATTTCTTGTTGTGACCACCACACTGCTTCTGCTGAAATACATACAGAAGAGATTAAATTCTGGAAAAAATGGGTCAGGGCCCAAAAGGTTAAAAGCACATATTCCGAGTTCATTGTATTTTTCACACATGGCTGCCCAATGTTGACATAATCAGAGCATGCCATATGAAATAGCCCAATATAGTAGCATGCATAAAATCGGATTTTCACACTGTCACTGATGGAAAAATTCTGATTCATCATAAAGTGAATGTATTAAAATCAGTCACACCAGAGGGACAGAGTCACTTCCTTTCCTCCTTCCTTTCTTTAGAATAAAGTAAATAAACATACAGTGTTTTTAGGCACGGCAATTGGAATTCAAGTGGGACCCCAATAACCAGTGCTGATCGTCCAGAGCACACATGACTAAAATTGTACTAGATACAGACTTATAGAACTGGTTATTCTGATCCAAATTCTGAACAGTCAGGAATGGCTGTGCACACACTATATAATTCCCCACTGTTGTAGAATCAAACCAGCTTTCTTCATGGAGAAACCTTTACATTTGAGGTTAATCTTGTCCCATTCAGTCACCTAGCTCTGAGTACATTGAACCGTAAGGTTTTCTAATGGGAACCATTCCTGCAAGCCTACATTCAATTCTTAAACTCTGCCCACTAAATACTTGGGGTTAATTCTCCACTTTTTGCCCTCACAGAAAGCCAGGCTGGCCAGGATACGAATATCCAAGACGGGCAGCTCCAGTGCCTTCCTGCACAGCAAGCGGAACGGCTTACTGAACGAGGCCCTGGAACTCACAGTAAGTGCACTGACTCCCCCTAGCATCCACCCTGTCTGCACAATGAGTTCTCCCACGTCCGTTACCAACTCCCCCATAATGGAGAATGTGAACAGCAGCTCAGACCAATAATAACATTAAGTCAGCGCAGCAGTGTTAAAAATGGATGATCTGGAACAAATAATGCAGCATTGTAGAGGATGAACCAGTGCACTCTGGGAAAATTGCTTCTTTCCGCTTTGGCGCAACCGTCAGATCCAATAAAGCAGAGGAGACTGGGTTTTAATTACATCACAGGGAGGAATACTGTACACCAGACCTCTCCCATACCTGCAAAGGGGATAGTGACCTGCCTGTCATCTTTGTGAAAGTTCTTGAAGGGCTGAAGGCATTTTCTCAAAGCACTGGATCTCCTTACAGATCCTAAGAAAATGAAAAAAAGGGGGAAAAAACAAGCTGCATTTGTATAAGTAAGGAGATTTGGAGATGTGCCTGTGCAGGGCTGCTTTAAAGAGGAGATAGCCTCCAGCTGTTGCTCGCTTAAAATGAGGACGCTTCGCGTTTTGGCTGCACTGGCTCTGGTCCCCTGGGTACAAGCACAAACACAGTGGCATACTAAATCAAGAAAAAAAAGACACACAGCTTCAATCTAGGCAATACTACTTTGTATTAAATTGTGAAATGTACAATAACAAACTGTGAAGTTTTTGAGGTAATACCAGAAGAAAAAATAAACTAGAGCAAAAATAATCTAAGATGGCCACTCGCTTTGAAAGATGTAGAAAGCTAGCCATAGAGTGTGTAACAGAAGCTTTGTCTCTATGACCACCTGGTCTAGACTATATGTTTTAACATGACAGAAGACCACTGTAGGTATCAACAACAAACAATCTCTCTTGCACTGAACAAATGTGTGTATATATAGCCTAAGTGCATGAGTTTGCTTCTGAAATATGGATCTGCTCACTGGCGTCTGGGGAAACTAGCAGCAAGCTCCTCTGGGTAGCATTTATCTGGGAGGGGAAGAAATGGACATTTCTTGCGTCCCGCCACTTGAAATGGTGGATAGTGCTCTCACTCACAGTGGTGCTAACATTTTAATATTTCATTTTTCTCCAATGGTCTCCATTAAAGACAAATTACATATTAAAAGGGTAATGGAACCAGACTAGCTCGTTTGTGTTCTTCAACTTTATTACAATTAAGAAACATTGGAGCCAAAGGCAGGTATTGTGTGGGAAGTGGCTAGAACGTGGTCGGCCTTTGTTTTCCAGCTCTTTAGATTCTCTGTTTTGTTTTTACCCCTGAGTGAAGGAGCCCAGCTACCCGCAATTAGCAAAAACGTTTTCACCGGATTATCAGGCAGCTACCTCAGAGGCAGCCTTTTGTGTAGGGCTACCCAGATTTCGTGAGCGACCCCTTTCACTGAAGCACAGAGTGTGTTACAATAGCTAAATAGTTGGCAGTCACACAGAACACCCTCTCTCAGCTTACACTGTTGTGTGGAGGCTGTTTTCCATTCAGATGAAAAGGTTACACTAAAGTAGGTGGATTTAAATATGATATTCAGTTCTAGCTCGCTGCATTGCCTCGGGCTCCATTTTGCAGATTTTTACAGGGACGGTACTGAATAGGACATATTGAAGCTGCCAGCGTTGGTGATTTGCATAGATGGTGCAGCCCAGCACTTCATTGCAAATGCTCAGTTTCACAGCTGTGTGCTGAACCGGTGATTACAGTTGCTGTATGCTAGATGTGTCCAAAACACACCATGAAAAGCCTTCAAAGGTGGCAAAGTTGACTGAAATAAAATATATGACAGTTCAGCAGAAACTGCAGGCCAGGTCCACTACGATCGCTGTTCGAGATTTTTTTGCTGTCTTTCGCTCCTCCACAAGTCTTCCTTGGTCATTTTTTCGCCCATACGATGCACCACCCACACACACAGCTGACTCATGGGTTATTTTTGAGAGTGCATCGTGCTGAAGCGCTTTGGAAACAATCCACCACCATTGAGTGTGTGGAATTGATGAGACCATAAAACATGCATTGCCTCTTTGCTGTGTGCATTGTGAATGAGAGATCAACTGTTAACCTGTGGGTTTGTATCTCAATGTGTGTAGGAACAGAGCTTGAATTTTAACTGGACCATCTCCAGCTCTCTGCATAAGTATATTTTCTGGGCTTGTTTGCATACACCTGGGTTTTGATAAAAAGAAACCTTTACTCTCTTCTCAAATTTTCATTTTTTTCTCCATTTTTGCGGTGGCTTTTTAGTCAAAAGGGCAAACTTCCTTTTCATTGTAGCTGGGAGTGAATCTGCCGTTTACACTATTGTGTTAAAGTCTGAATTTAATCACAACATTGACATGTTCATGTGCCCAAATTAGAAAAAAAGAACAACTGTTTCTCGCTACAAGCAGCAGAACTGTTAAACAAGGTGTCTCTCTTTTTTCTCCTCTCTTTCTCTCAACTCTAAACTGAAGCACCCTCCTTACAAGTTGAACCTTTCTGAGCAGGTACCGATGCAGCGAACACAAGCACACATAATTTAAAGCTGTGCATGTCCTCCACCTAGCTGCTGCCGTGTGGTAACGTGCTGTGGAGTCCTCACGGGCTGTGTGGGTTTGTGTGTATGCCCTTCGGTTCTTTCAGGGCTCCACAGAGGAGGAGCAGCGGCGTACCAAGACCACCTCTTTGCTGGAGAGCCAACACCACCACCTACTGCACTGCCTGGAGAAGACCACGGTAATTCAGACTAACAGTCTCTCACTTGACCTCTGTGTGCCTATCTGTGTGGAGCAGTACTGGGCACCCACGCGGTCCATCCAGGTCCAAGATATGGTGCCCAGATGCATAATTGAAAAAAGGGGATGTGGTTGAATACATTCCTTGCTCTGAGAATAGGCAGGGCTACTTTGGAGAAGGTTTAAGCACTCACATACATACCCAGATTATAAACAGCTGCAACATGACACTTGTCAGGAATTGAATCTCTTAAAGTACTGTAGGAATCTTATACATGTACACACTTAGCTTCATATGTTGTCCGCTGCTGGTATAGAGACCATTTTATTATTAATTTTGTCATGTGTTTATTGGTTTTAGTCTGTGCAGCTTATCTGCAGCAAATGCAACTAATGGCTATTTATGTCTATAGAGCGTGAAACCAAGGTGTTTGATGACATGTTTGAGACAAACCACTGTACATAGCAAGCCATGATAAATGCTTGAATCATTCAGCTAATACTTTTGATGGTTATATATTACATATTCTTTCATGCATCACAGAGTAGCTGATGCACATGCTCTTCCTGTTTCCTTCCAGCTCTGCAGATTCCTGTTCTATTAAATTTGACAAGGGGAAATATGTGTTTTTGTTTAGCAGACACTCTAATCCAGGGTGGCTTATGTGTGAGACTATTACTCTAAAGGGCCCTTGGATGTATCTCTAATACGCAATGTAATGCCAAAATTAGATCTAAAATAAGCTGTTGCAACCTAAGAAAGGACTGCACAGGTAAGACCAACTGCAAGTGAATAATGTGATCATAAATAATAATTTACCACATTAATAATAATATATAACAATGTTTTCTGCAATGTCAATCTGATTTGTTGCGCTTGTCAGCATATCAATTGCTGGTCTTTCTCTGGTCCATTTTATGTTATTGCTGTCATGATTTGCATTGCTTCAGTCAGAAGCACCCTGCAGGGCATCCTCTGACAGGCTGCATTAGGTAAAAAGTGACTGATGATTGCTTGAGAAATAGCAATACCAAAAAGATTGGTCTTGTACAGCAGAAACACCACAGTGCACTCACTTTGACATGATTTCTTCATTGTATATTTTAATATTTTAATGAGCACATCCGTTGAGGTCTGTGACTGCTCCTGTCCCCATGAACGGGAAGCATTATACATGTAAGGATATAGCAAACAGGAACATCTAAGGATAAGGTGTTAGTCTCTTTATGTAATAGAGACTTTGTTCAGAGGCATGAGCTGTAGCTTGTACTCATAAAACAATAACCTGCCAAGCCTGTTTTGCTAATATCTATTATTAATATTGACTCATTCAAAATCAAAGAATGAGACGAATCGCACCATGCAGTGAGTAATCCAGTCGGCCCCAGCATTCCAGCCTGCTCCCGAAAAAGAGCCTAAAATGGCCTCTACTCTCTGTTGCAGTATTCCTTTTCCATGAATGAAAAATTGTGCAATTACAATTTATGCTCGTTTAAAAAAATACTCCTTTCATTTTGCTCAGCATGTTTTATCTTTATTATCTCTATATTGAGGTTCAGAAGCCAATTACCAAGATTATGTGGGCAGATGTGATAGATGATAAATGGCTTCAGATGAAAGCTGTTCCTCTGCACTGTGTGGGCCTGCAGTGAACCCAAACAGTATACCACACGACCTGCACAAACCGCGCTACACTGGTTGTGTTAGCTCTGCATGTCCTGGGTTAGTTTATCTTAAAATGTTTGTCTGTGGTTACACTCACCTGTTTCACGGCTGCAATGTCATGTGGAGGGCATGCCTGTGTGCAAGGCCTAAGAGGAAAGTATTCATCCATGCCGCTAAACTTTGCTTTTTATATTTGAGTGCCTGTTACATAATTATCGAGCCCCTAAAGACACTGCTCCTCGAGGATCCACTCTGCCTGTTGAAAGGATGGAGGAAATGCATGAGGCATTAACATTTTATGGATGTTGGCTTTTTCTGTACACATTCTGTGCATCTTCCTGAGCTCTTCTGTAGATAAAGGAGAGGGAGCTTCTATAGGGTGTAATGTAGATATAGAAGTTTGAGGAGGATAAATGCTTGTAAAATATGAGGTTAATTTCCATTTTCATGAAAAGAACCTGTTAGAGAGTAAAAAATGAGCGAATTACTTCCTGTTCTGCAAATGGCATTATGGCAAGGCAGGGTAATATTCTGCAAAACCATCCCAGGGATGCCAGCTCTCTGTTGTTCCCTACCCCTACTGCCTTCCCACACTGAATGACATTAAGCTGATGTGAAACTGGAACCATATATAACAGGTGACAGCCATTACCTCCCCCCCGCAGAACCATGAGTTTGTGGACGAGCACCTGTATGAGCAGAACTACCTGGAGAGCGCTCTGCAAAGCTACCGGTCACGCAGCCCCTCCCTCTCCAGCCAGAGCGGCCTGACGGGCACCTGCTGCTCCCGCCGCACCAAAAAGAGCACCCACCTGCCCAACTCCAGCACACCTGCCACCCACCTGCACAGCCTGCAGGAGCTCAGCGCCATCCACATCCAGTGTGGGGACCAGCCTCCTCTCAGCACCAGGTCAGTGCTGCTCAGTCGAAAAAAATTCAGCAGCATCAGCACATGCAGGCACTGTCAGGCAGTGGCACTAAGTCAGTGCTGCAACCTTCATCAAAAATAAAGACAATTATGAAATAAAGACTATAAAAGGTATGTCCTAGTGTCTGGGTGCCCAGCCAAGGGTATCAGAATTGGAGGAGGTAAAATAAAGATGGCATACCTGGAAAACTCGTTAAAAGACTGAAAAATATGCAAGGGAATTATTTTAAGGCATATACATGTACAACACTGAGACTTACAGACAATTATATTATGTATTATTATGTTTGTATTATGCCATTGGCTGTTAATGGTATTGGATGCAATAGACAATCCTCCCAGGATTGGGAGTGTTTGAGTTTTTTTCTCTTCAGGTGCGCTGCTAGTGTAATAATATGGCACAACACTCATTAACTCAAGATACACCGATAGATATGGAATGTACCTGATACATAAAGTACATCCCTAATAAAAGATTACGAATGACTCTAGAAGTCTGAAATGCTTTTTGCCCATAAATATGAGATGTATGTATCCGTGTAGCAGCTTAGCTAAGGTAATGTTAGGCAGCCAAACACTCCTGTCACAGAGGTAACCTTGTCACAGCAGCACTGCTGCATCCAGACCCTCACCGCGGCTCCTGTGTGCTTTCAGTCGATCCAGCCTCAACATGAGGCCCGACGAGGGCTCCCGCCTCAACTGCAAGAGCGGCCAGATCACCACAGCGATCATCAGCATCCCCACGCCGCCAGCTACCACCCCCGACGGTGATGGCCACCCGCCCCCTCCCAGCCCCAGCGTCCAGACCACGGCCAGCTCGAACATTGTCAAGGTGTCCGCACTGTGAGGCCCGGCGAGTCCTCTTCCAATAAAAAAAAAAAAAACATACAACACCAACATACGGACTTAAAGAACAGCAGGGGGAGCTGTGGAGCGGAGCGTATGCAGTAACTGTACCCGAGAGAACCCGGCCATTTTGGGAGATGCAGTGACAGAGACTCTCAGAATGAGGCTGGACTTTTTTTAACAGTGTGGGAGAGAGAGTGAGAGAGAGGGGAGAGAAGAAGAGAGAGGGAAAAAGAGAGAGGCTGAAAGGAAGCACTTCAGTTCTAGTATTGTGAGCGTCTTCAAACTGGCCAATCACATCCCACGAGAGGCCTGTCAGACATGAAAATCACATGTCACTGTGCACTAAGCACCTTTCAGTTTCTTTTGGCCTGGCAAGTTTAACTTAGCAACGACAACAAAAAAGAAACACAATGAAGCAAAGGAACAACAAAGAATGAAGAAAGCAGACGGGACATTATTGCCGATGTTTGTTCTTTTTTCGGTTTGGTTTTCCTTTGTTTTGTTTTTCATTTTGTGTTGTTTCAATCTACATATTTACTTGGATAGACGAAAAATGTATATCATTAACCAAAATCTTTTTTTTAAGTATTCTTTTATTTTGTTCTAGAGAAATGAAAAAAGGATTACAAAAAAAATCAAGGTAGGTGTGTCAGTCACAGAGATATTAGTGGGTTTTTATTTTTGTGAATGTATGTATGTGGGTATGCGTGTGTGCGAGACTGAAGAATATTGTACAGTTGATCAAATCTGGGAGTTTCACAGGCTCTGTACACATTAACTAGCTGCCACCGGAGGTAGATGCCTGGACATGATTCTGCCCAAAATTCTCAGCTTGAAGCCTATCACAAAAGCACAAAATGTGCCCCCCCTTTATGTTATGAAACTTAAGAAACATTTTTGATAATAGTTTTGCCCCTTACTTTCTGGGGCAAAGCAAAGCGTTTCTTTGTCCCCAACATCCAATAAGGTTATAACATGTTTTTTTTCTCATCTGTTCTAATTCTCTTCCTTCGGAGCGGGGGGAAAACAATCACAAAAATTGAATGAAAAAGCACAGGGTGTTTTCTGAGAATTTATGGCACTGATATGTCTTGACTGTTACCTCCCCACTGGGTTGTTTGTGAATAGTGTTAATAGGATATTTTGTAATATTGGCCATCGTATGGCAAACCAGTGCAGCTGTTCTGCCTGTCTGTCAGTGTCGTCTAGTGCTGACCCATCCTCATGTTGACGGAAGACATGCTTTCAGTAGTCCTTTAGTGTTTAGTTGTTGATGTTTCTCCAGCTCCAGCTGATTTGCGCAGTCAGTGTGTGGGCATGTGCGGGTGTGTGTGGGTGTGTGCGTGTGTGTGTGTGTACTGCGTGGGTTAGAGCTTCGATGTTTGTACTCTTTTGCCTCCTTCGGTGTTTTTTCCCCAAACCTCTCGGCTTTAGTTATTCTCTGGCGCTTCTCTGGACGTGCCACCCGGCCCAGCTTTGTCTTGTCCCCCTGTGACTGTGGCCTTCGTGTCGCGGGTCCTTCTTCGTCCTCCAGGTTGTTTAGTCTCTGCTTTCGCACACACCAGCCATCAGGAGTCGACCTGTTACCAAGGTGAGAGGGAGGCTGTGCGAAGGTCCACCAGATCAGTGCAGCGGTTTTCGCACTCCTTCCTCCCGGAGAAACACAGCCAGCACCTGCTCGAGCTGATCTGGCACTGTCACTCTGGCGTGTGCCATTGCTACCTGTGCGTAAGGACTGTTTGTTCTACCTGTGTGTAAGGACTGTTTGTTCTACCCGTGTGTAAGGACTGCAGGAAGGAGGAGGGACAGCACGCCTCAGGGCCAAAGGAAGCCAAAGCAAGCCAAAGGCAGCGCAGTTCCCACTGTTCAGTGACTGGCCGTTGCAGAAGGCCAGATGGGGAGTGTTTGGATCTTGTATGTCCATGCCCTAATGTCCCATAGTTATCACCAGTCAAAACGCCACCCTTTATGCTGAGCCAGGTAGGGCACAGAATGTCCTTGATGTATCCAGAACATGTTGAAATTTAAATGTTGTATCACAAAATGAGCCCTTTAAGTGACCCTGTTAACACACCCCTCCCCCCTCCCACATTCAGTATTAGGCCTCAGTGAGTATCTAGCGAGGACACAGCTAACATTCGCAGTAATGGGTTACAGGGTGAAATGAGCACCACAGGAAGACTCTTTTTGCTTAGCCATCTCCTGTAAAGCAAAATGGCAATTGTGTCTCCTTGTGTGTACGGTTGTTGGGCTGTGTGTGTTTGCCCATTTGCTTTGTGGTTGTCATGATGGTTTGAAGTCCTTTGGCTCGGAATTGGTCTGCCTCACCTTATTGGATCTAGAAATTGCCATTGAGGGTGAGGCAGCAGCACAAGAGTGCACTATAAATGGAGAATCAGGGTAGCTCCACCCCCTTGTCTACAGCCCTTCCCTCACAAGGCCTTCACCAATGGCTCCACCCACTTTCCTGATTGCATGGAACATTCCAGAAATCATTCCACTGGCAGTGTCTCTTAAAGGAGGGAGAAATCATGTCTTGCACTGAGTATTCTGGAATGCAGGTAGAGCCCTTTCCTCAGCGCAGGCAGCCTGGGCCCTCGGGTGTAAAAGTGTCTTTCTTTTTCCACCTCATTTCCCGTAGGGAAGCATTGTAGGGCTCTCTTCTCTGATAACACATCAGCTTTCCAGTCCTTTACTGCCAGAGCCCTGTCCAGAGGCCAGGGCAGATTTAAGCAACCTTGACAGTTTCAGGGTCAGTGTGACAGGTGTGAACACGCAAAAGGTGAGAACTTTCTTAAGAGAACTGTGACGAACTTGAGATGTCCCCCAAAGCACGTGCGTTGGAGTGAGAAGATTTTCTCATTTTTTGTTTATTACTTCGGAAAACGAGTGGGAAAATGTCAAGGTTACCTGTCCCAAGGTCGAGCCAAGGTGGTGAAATCATCGTGCACACGGCATGGCCTCATAGACGTGCGTGGCAGGGGAGGAGATGCAGAAAAGGACATTCTTCAAGTGTATATTCATTGTGTTTTTTACTAAGGAAAAGAAGTGTATAATGTGTGTCTGTCCCCTTTTTCTTTCTCTTTCTTTCCTTCCTTCTTCCTTTCTTTCTCCTTCTTGCTGTCTTCCTTTCTGTCTTTCTTTCAAATTCTCCCTTTCTTTCCGACTGCTGTGCGTATCCTGTCGGTTGTTGTATATCATTTATGACTCTGTCTTGTGTCATCACTGTGAAGCGTCTGATATAGATCTATATCTGCCACAAATACAAACCTGTGGAATTTATTCTTCCAACGTCTTTGGCTCAATTATTCGTTTCCCCTGCTGTTCGTCTTCTCACATTTCGCTGTCACTACACACTGTTACTAACACCTTTTTTTCATCAGATCTCAGGAGTGGTACCTAAATTTGTCTAAAAGATGCTAGATTTTCACTATGACACATACAGCATGACATTATTATGTCATGACATTATTACATGAGTCATATTCGTAGCGACACCCACAGGGTACAGCTGGAACTGCAGCAGCGATGGGGCCAGTATTTTCACTGATTAGCTGTGGTTTGTGCAAACGATATTTAAATCATACTGACCATTCTACTTTACAAAGACTTGCAACTTAGGGTGAAAATGGTTTGATTTGTCACTAGTCACTTTCAGATATAAAGTCACCAACAGAGTTCAGAAAGTTTGTAAATATCAGGATGCAGTTCTTGAGTTTGTATCAGTGTTGCCATGTGATTGTAAAGTATATTTTCACTATCACCACTTCCAGGGCGAGGCATGTTAAAAAATAATAGAGAGAAACAGAGAGAAGTCTTGGGAGATGTTCATCACCTGCCAGTGACATGGTGTCAGTGGAACCACCAGCAATATCTTTCTTCCCGTTATACTAAAATGCTTTCACAGGAAAATTATCTCAGTTGATGAGTCCTAAACTCTGAAAACAACATTATGTCAGCAATGGAGTTGTGTGACAGTCACATGATTTTGTAACATGTGAGACGATCACACCACATATGCTTTCGCCAAGCAGTGGTAGGATCACCACAGGGGGGCAGGCTTTCACACACTCTTAACCACCACAGTACTGGTCACAGATGTTCAAACGTATATTCGGGTCATTTTTACTGTGCTACTGAACTGCACTCTTTATCATGCATCCTCATTACATTACATCACATTACTGTCATTTAAAAGACACTCTTATCCAGAACCACTTACACAGTGCATCTAATAAAGTGGCATGAAAATTTGCACAAACGGGACACCACAAATGGACGAACACCAGTGCCAAACATACTGCAGAGATCACAGATGTGTGCCTTAGTAATCATTATCATTAAAACACTTCAGGTACAGTTCACTCACATAGTCAGATGAGATGTCTTTTGCTGCTGTGTTGAAGCAACGTTTACTCACAGCAGTTAGAAAATGAAAACCAGTCACTGAGTAACAGTCCTGATACAGCCAGTTTCTACCAGGAAGACTTACTATAGTTCACTTTATTTTTTATTTTATTACAATTTATTTTACTTAAGCGTGTACATTTTCACCATCATTACTTTATTCTTATAATTTTTTTAGGATGACTTACTGTGCTATTCATGGCAACACCTTTAAAACTCATCTGGTATCACTGGATGAGACAGCATTCTGGATTACAAAACAATTTCTCAATCCCTCTGCCCAAACTGTTTCACATTAAACATCTTAACATGCATTTCACCACATTGTGATTTATTAAATAAAATGACTTGGACATTAACAACAATCAGTTTTAAGAATATGTGTTTACAGTTTACATCAGGGCTGGCAAGGAATAAACTTAATATCAATGACAATAATGTTTCACTACCTCATACATTTCACACACATTAATAACTTTACACAAAAGTAAGGACATATTAATATTCTATAATATGAATTTAGCCAGTCATCTTCATGTTTGCTGAACACAGTACTTGTACGTCCCCATGACATTAATAAATGTATGACAGTATTTGGAGAGGCTGACATTTCCCACAATGTCCAGTAGATGGCAGTGCAAACATGTGTTTCTTCAAAGTCAAAGCTTTACTGTTCAGAAACAGTGCTGAGGCTACACAGACTGGAGCCAATCAGCATGTTCAAAGTCCCACCTCTTTGGCTATTCCAGGCATATAGAGACATATGTGGAATGTTTCTGTAATTAAACATAAATCATGGAGGGACATACCCTTTCCTCTGCTGCATTATTAAGAGGAATGTTGGTGGTGTGTCACTGGTGTCCTAGACAAGGAAATGTGTGATTAACCCACGAGACCTGTGTTAATGAAGGCGTTAGCCAGCATACCCTCCAAACACAAAGCTTTTGAAAATGTGATTACTTGTTGAGTGATTGGCAATCAGCCTATACAAAAGGCTATATTGTTAATAGACACTAAATTACAGGTTTGTGAGGGGTCTGTTCTCATTAGTTTCAATAATCATCCAGCTCTCTTAGCTAGAACAGTAATGCACTGATAGATTTAATGGGACTGTCACTTCCATGCCTAACTCAAATACAGTAATTTGGCACACAAGCCAACTGATGACTGAATACATAATTAAAAGAGAGAGAGATATTTATTGTAACAATAGCTGGAATCTTCAGAACGATTCAGAAGACAACAAAGAGAAAAGGTTCCATATAAAGAATAGTTGAAGGTAAGGAGCCAAAATTAGTACTCTAACACACATTACCATTACCAAGACATTAATTAGCATTACCCTCTCTTTGCCTTTTTTCTTTCAAGCAGTAGCCTTTTTCCTAAGAGCTTTAATTTGATAAAATAATGCTGCCGTTTTTACATCACAACATACTTCCACTGAAATTCTGTGATTGTACTGTGATATGACATGATGTAAACAACAGGAGAAGATCATCCCCGACTTGACACAGAGGGACAGTCAAGACATTTTGATAAACAGCCAAGGCATTCACAAAACACAGTGTATTGTGTTCTTGGCAGTGATATTTCACATGGAACAGAAAGCATCCCTGCCCTCAGACTCATGTATGCCCACACAAGGTTTTTAACTATTGCAAGGATATGTGCTGTTTATATCTGTTTAGTAGATGTTTTTATCCAGAGTGTTTACATGTCGTCCATTTATAGAGCTGTGTAAGTCACTCTGGATGAGAGCAGCTGCTAAATGCCAATAATGTAATGTAATAGAGGTGGATATTTACTGAAGCAGGCCAGGCTAAGCACCTTGCCCAAAGACACAACAGCAGTGTATCACCTGGGAATTGACTCCGCAACCTTCGGTCATGAGCCCTGCTTCTCACTACCACACCCCACTGTCTGTTCATGCTCAGTATATGGTGTTTACATTACTGAATGTAAATCCTGCCTCCATAAACCACTTTCATTTTGGTGGTAGGGGGTTGGTTTAGGTGGTGTGTCCTTACGGTGGTGTTAAAGCACAGTGGGCGGGCTCAGAACGGACTTCAAAATGGCTGTCTATGTTTAATGTGTCAACCTGAAGATGATGGGTCTGACTGAAAACAGTGAACCTGCTGTGTTTTATTGCAGAGCTCTCACTGAAAAGCAGTAACTTATATGCTGCAGCTGAAGTGTTTCAAAGCCAAGTGTGGGCATACCTTTAAAAGGCCATCTCTTTAAAGGATGCTCGAAGAGCTCTGCATTAGAGTCCAGGTTCTGATTCCATATGGTGATCAGCTGCTCGGGTTCTGGTTCCGTACGGTGCTCAGCTGTCCGGTCCGCATCGGCAGTTCCTAGCCGCAGACAAGACCTTGTTGAACTCGGAGCGGAACTGTCGGTTGACGGCGGTGTAGAGGAGGGGGTTGACAGCTGCTGGGACGCAGGTGACAACCATGGCACAGGTCTCCAGCTCAAGCAGAACCCAACTCTGAAGCTGGCAGGGGTAGCAAGAATTTATTATATATTTGTATTTTTTAGTGGAGAGGGGTGTTATCATGAGACAGAACCTGGACTAGACTCCTAACTGGCCTCTCCCGCCTCCACTTCACACACAAGAGCAATCTCTGACAATCCTATAACACACCAATGAAGCAGTTTTCTTTTCTCAGCACCAATCAGAGATCAGGCTTACTGAGGCAGAAGCCAGCAAAGGAGTTTTTGGTTTATTTAAAGCGATGGTTTTATGAAGCATCTGGTGGCAATCATTGTGCTGAAAAGAATCTATATAACCTAAGAGTTTGTTTGGGATAGGTTGCTATGCTCATTTTAGGGTCCATGTGTGAAAGAATTTATTAATATTCATCACTTCTCTGTAGGTAAAGCAATAGTTTGAAAGAAAACTGAAGTACAGCACTACAAGTTGTTACATTAAGAACAGTCTAGTCTAAGATAGGAGTTAAAACAGACCAATGAGAAACACAATGGAAGACATATCAGCTATGGGCTGATATAGCTGGGTATTTTACGTTTGAACATGGGTCAGTCTGAACTTAATTTTAGTGCTGGGATTTTGAAAGGAGCAGCTCTCATAGTTACTTTGCATTCAAGTTCGCATAT
Organism: Megalops cyprinoides; assembly: GCF_013368585.1. Classification (NCBI taxonomy): domain Eukaryota; kingdom Metazoa; phylum Chordata; class Actinopteri; order Elopiformes; family Megalopidae; genus Megalops; species Megalops cyprinoides. The sequence continues at coordinate 26,086,931 of NC_050589.1, forward strand.
GGATATATAGCCAGTAGGCGAAATTGAGGGGGGATGCTATCCCCCTTGTTACCAAAATGACCAAAATGCATCCCCCTTGTTAACCTGCCATCCCCCTCTCCATCCCCTAGTTAGTTGCAGAGAGGGCGCTGCGTGTGCATCTGCCACCCCCCGTTAAAAAATTAATAAATCACCTACTGTATATAGCCTATACACAACGTATATATTTTAACTGCTATGCACAGGTATGGGACGTGGGTTACACAGGTTTAATATGTTTTCACTTTCTCGCGGAAAGTTGCCTCTTGATACTCACGGAGTTCACGTCGTTCTCCACTAGTACGTTCAGCAACAGGATCACAACCATCGGTACCCAGAACAGGATGAAGGCGATGATTATGTACCCGAAGCGCTTCGCGAGTTTCCCCTCCAAGCGTTTTTTGCCGAGCTCTCTGGTGGTAGGAGTTAAGAGACAAATGGCCCCAACAATTTCAGGCGGCTTACCCGCCCGGCTCTCCAACTGTTTATCAGCACAGGAGTCGCTCTGAGATACTGCGGTCGCTGCGCTGGGTCTGAGGTTGGGGTTTTCAGTGGACTCGCCTGCGCCCGCTTTGTTTTGCTGCGCGGCGCTTGTCCGGGGTGCTGGAACTGTTACGCTTTGCCATCCAGAAACTTGCCTCGCGACGGAGGGTCTCGGTTGTATCCCGCTGTCAAATATTTTACTGGTATGATGCCTCACGACTGCAAATATACGAAGGTAGTGGAAAATAATTAGGGTTAGCGAGAAACCCCAGACTGGGATCAACACGTAGGTTCCGAAAGGGTCTGAGTGTGTAGCGGGTTCCATCTGTATGTGTCGGCACATCATATAAAACAGAGCATCTTTGGACAGGGTCACCGAGAGAATGGCCAAAGAGAGTCCAAAAACCCAAATAAGCAGCACCCAAATCTTGATTCTTAGTTTCCGCTTTTCTGTCTCAAATGGAAACGCAATGGCTTGGAACCTCTCCACGCTTATGATGACGAGGGTCAACAGCTGAACGCAACTCCCGAGCGAGTACGTGAACTGCTGCAGGCAGCACAGAAGTTCGCCGACACCCGAAAGCTTTTCGCCCAAAAGCAGTGCGAGGAAAAAGACGGGGGTGTCCAGGAGGCATTTCAGCAAATCGTTAGCTGCAAGATTTACCAAAAGAGCGTTGTTGGCTGTCTGTAGAGTTTTGTTTCTGTAGACTACCCAGCATACCAGTAAATTCCCTGGAACTCCCACAAGAAAAGTAAAGCTCAAAACTAAACAATTAAATGAAAACAGCAGGGTGTCCCCTGGCACCTCAATAATCGGCAAGGTGCCATTGGTTTCCAAGACGCTGCCCATTGCATTAGACCGTTGTTTTACATTTTCATAGGATATTTGATAAATTGATGAACAACTACATTATGTAAGGCAGACCTAGCAAGTGATTATATCCTAGGCTTCTGTACAGCACTTTTGCGTCATTGAGGAACTAACCGTTCAAGCAACGTCAATCCGTTTTTTGTGCTATTTGCACTCTGCAGCAAGCAGAACTTACGTCATTATATAGTTCTTGTTCTTGTCTTGTTCTCAAGTAATGTTTTCAATAGGCAGCACATTATTCAATCAAGCTTCTTTGTTGCTGCATTTTCTTCACACGATTTTATTAACGGATTCGTGATAGATTTTCGCTCTAAGACCACAAGAAAAATATTCTTACAAAACGGTTAAATGTAACAAAACCAGGATGAAATACCTAACTCCCGTTGCCCAATCTGAATTCTATTTCCAGTGACGAAAAAACAAGTGCATATGTACAATCTTCTGACGTCTAAGATGCGTGGGACACAGTAGTGCTAAATTTATTTCTTTATCAAAATTGTCACGCGTAACATTTGGCATGATTTGGGATCTATATGCAGCACAGCAGGCATCGCTGTCACTCCATGGCCCTAGATCCGAATATGTCAGTACTTCTGTGGAGTTTTCAAGGTCTGTGCAGGTCCAGGTTAGTCTCCTTCCACAGTACCAAGACATACTGCCTCAAGCCGTGCGCGCACCGTTATCCTCCGACTCCCTGCGCTGCTCTATGAAAGGATTGCTCATAAAGTATGGACGGAGAGCATCTGGTGAGCTGTAACAGCTGTATCAGAACACTGAGACAAGCCATTACGTGTTTATGGAGATAATTTTCCCTTCTTGTACTTTGAACACAACAACAGTGTTACCAGAACATGACAAGTCATTGCCCATTTTCATGCTCTGCATGGTCAAAACTAAAAGTGTCGAGGTAACGCTCTTTGAAAACAATTTAGCGCGTTTGCCTTTTCTGTTTCTTTATTTCTCCCTTTATATATGAACTAATAATTTCCAGTATACATAACTCCCTAAAATTCACACTAATTCCGGCATCTCTACATTCTTCTACCTTCTTATTTTTTCCTGCCAACTCCTCAATCATTGTATCATTTCGACATGTCAGCAATTTCTCTCGACAATCGCAGCACATATATGCACGAAAACCATGTGTCACCTGTCATATCCTCCCCAAAATGGTCAAATTCTTTAACTCAAAACAGCAGGCATTGTAGTCTACGTCTTCGGAAGAAAGAAACTGTTTCTGTGGGGAAGTCCAGAAATGCGTTATTGGTTAATTATAGGGGGAGATAATGCCCACTCGCCTTCGATAGGCTCTGCCACGTGACATAGGTACCTCGTTAAGAAGTAGAAGCACCGCAGACTAGCGTGCTGTTGTACTTCTGTACTGCAATTTTTAGCAGGAAATACTTGTTTTTGGAGGCTATTTGAATGACAAGAAACAGTTCCCTTTATTCCCAAGTAAATTGGGCTGTATGACTGTAATCGCTGTACGGTCCGTCTGATTTGATGAAGCCCTCTAGCTGATTGCGGCTAATCAAGGTGTACCACTAAAGAAAGGCTTGTCACTTTCCATCACTCTCCGTGATTGCCGCGCCACGTATTTCAAGAGCGTCCAATCACTGTCCGCACGGATTACCCCATCTTATTTACTCTCCCACCGGCAAACCTGCCCTTGCCATTCAGGGTCATGGAGTTAATGCGTCATGTAGCCAGGGCTCACACTTGTAAACGTGTAGTTATAACAATACTTCGGGAGTTTTAATTTAGCCTTTTTTAGACCAAAGCAAGGTTTAAATTAGCATTGACATGGACAGAATCTGAGCAATGGAATGGAAATGGGTGAATTTCTTTATTAGGCAACAGGACAAGCGTACAACATTACATAATTTATTTGTGGCACTGCATTATTTTTTCATTAATAAAACAGCACATTGGATGTGCTACAGCCCAAAACATGCTCTAAACATCAGGTTTCACTTTTGGAGGTCTTTTAGCATTAAAATAACATTTGATCACAGACCCATATCTCCCCAGCAAAACTTGCATCTCTACAATCTCATTTATCATGTCCACAGATATGACTGCTACTGCTGCCAGCATGATTCTCTCTGAGCCCTGGCTCCACTGTGTCTGCATAAGCTAACACTCTTAAACCTTTACTCTTTCACAGACTAGAAACATCCTATCCACAGAATTATCGATAAACCAGTGGAAAGTACAGTCATCCCAACAGCAGATTTACAGTTTTACATTACTCAGAGAAGGATGTGGTCACTTCTTTCCTGCTAGCGTTTCAGCAGCTCCCTCATATAGACAGAGTTCATGCGATAGGCGGCCATCCAGCTGTAGGCCATCTGGTAATACTGAGGCATAGCAGTGTAGTACTCTTCCCATGCCTGATAATAAGCCCGCCAGTACTCCCTGTTACTCCTCTCTGCCTCATCCTCCTCGGTCCTCTTCCCGCCTGCAGCATCCACACCACTTTTAATGTTGGGCACCTTCTTTGGGGGCGAGCTGGAATTTTGAGGCTTCTTCCCAGACTGTTTCTTACGAGGCTGCAGGGGAGGAGCCTGGGGACGGGAGGGGTGCTGGCGTGCAGATTCGGCTGAAGTTTGTGTCGGTTTGCCAAACCGCCCTACAGAAGGCTGCCCCCACGCCGCTGATGACCCAGAGGAGCTGCTTGCTTGGCTTGGTCTTCCTGTGTGGCGATCGACACATCTGGTCTGTTCCGGGAGAGTGAGCGGCTTCATGTCCCCCCTCTGGCCTTCATCCTCGTCTGAGGTTGAGGATGTCTCTGAGGACGGGGTGGAGCGGGGGGATACCGACCTGGAGGGGGAGGGGCTGGAATCCCTCCCTAAAGGACGATCCCCCTGCGGTTGGTCGGTTCCCCTCTGTTGCAGCACTAACGGCTCACAGCGTCCAGACGCGTAGGCGCCGTTGTTGGGGCCCGTGAACTGGCGGATGACTTCCACCGAGCGCCCCGGGCCTTCCTCGATGAACTGCTCATAATCAGCCACAATCTCCTCAAAGGACATGGGCTTTGGCACTTTGGTTTTGAAGGAGGGCAGGGGAGGGATTTTCGGCAGGGCCTCTTGAAGTTCCCGTCGCGTTCGGGATGGAGGGGCCTCTGGAGCAGGCGTTGCCCCAAGGACAGGGGCGCCTGGGACAGCAACAGCTTTTTTGGGCTGCTTCCCGATCCCTGCATTTCCCTCCTGTTCTGCCTGAGAGCTCTTCACAGCCCTCCTTGGGATGGTCTTTTCAGGGTTCTCATCCCGACAAGTCCCTGGCCCACAGCTGTCTGTCTTTGCCCTCCTCTTCTTGTCCAATTTTGGGAGGGCCTCAAAAGCAGGTCCTGTCTTGAGGTTTTCGACAGTAATGTCCCAGTCGCACGGCTCCTCCATCAGGCCAGGGGGTATTGGGTCTGCGAGGAGTATTCATTGGGAAGGCTTACTATACACACAACTTTTAACAACGGCCATACCACCGGCACAGGGACCGGCAGCCTGCATACGTTTAGCACTATGCCAGATACAGCTCTGCAATTAGGAGCTGGATGGAACACAAAAGAGAGAAATCTCCAGTAGTCCAGGAGCAGGGCTGCTTGCCTCCTACGCTAATACCACATCACACAGCTAACATGCACCACCTCCTACATTCTAGAACATTCATCCCACTCATTCAGCCCCTGAGACTTTCCACTGGTTTTATATATAACCAGAGTCACAAGCCATTTGGGTTTATACCCATTTGCATAAACACTGTGATAATGTCAAGAGCATGAATGCAAATGTCCCTCCATTACAGTTTAATAGAAGGTGTCCTTTTTAATTACTTTCACATATATTTTCCAATCTTAGCCATTCAGTCTGGCATTTTAACTAGAGGAGAGGACCCTGGCCAGCTGTGACCAAAGTAAAGGAAGGGGAAGAGAGGTGAGCAGACGTTAGACTGCAATACCTGGTAAACAGCACAGGCTTAAACTGCACTTCTGAGCGATTGCCATCATTTTGTTCTCCTCCTCTCCATGACAACAGTAGGTCACTGCCAGCCCATGAGTACCTGAGACAAAGGGAGACACACTTAGAGGACACATCCAAGCAGCACGTGCACCCATAAAGATGGCCACATGAAACCACAATGCAGTGCACCTCATTAAAACGCACTTCATGAAGAGAGATTTCTGCCAAAACTGAGACAATCGTGTCATTATGCATCCTTTCCGAGGTCATCTATAGTTGTTCTTGTAAAATAATTCATGCACTCCACTGCTGTTATGATTCCACACACACACACTGAAGGCTGGTTTCTAAAAAGACATTAAGTATACAATATTACAGTTATAATTGAGAATGTTATCACAGTGTAGTTTGGAATTTTAGGCCAAAAATCAAGATGTTAGTTGGACATAGCAAATACATACTAAATCAATAGCCCTTATATAGGTGATATATAAATGTTTGCTGTGTCCATTAAAATGCTTTTCTTGAGTTTCACATTAAACTACCCGTCCCTGTTTCACAGGCACCCACAAAACCACCTTCTTTCTCCACTGTCCTTCAAACAAGAAAAAGGAAGTATTAAGATGTCTCTCTGCAAAAGGGCAGATAGAAAAACATACACCAAGTCATGAACACCTGTTACTACACTGTTGTTTTACTGCCACTACCTACAAGCAAGCTAGCACTGCCTGCCTCTCTCTGCTCTGCCGGAGTTACGCAACAACTGAGGCAGAGCACTGAACAAAGAGCAGACAAACAAGCATCTTTTCAGACATGCGTATTCATTCAATTTCAGCCTTTCAAGGTTACAGAAGCTCCGTCGGGAGGGAGGGGGGAGTTGGGTAATCAAAAGGAAAGGCTGCCGTTCTACTAAGTGGGGTCGCCATGGTGAAACCAGGAAGGTTCTCCTGGTCCCAGCTGCCTCCTTCACAACAGCAAGCTCTTCAGCTGAACCTTGTGTCTCTCGGCCCCAGGATAATACAGTGCACCGTGCACCTACTTAACAACTGTACCACCTTTAGCACTAAAAGCACATCCCCATTTACGGTTAATTACACCACTGACCTACAGACTACCCAGCAGCTGCTTAGTGCAGCAGGGTTTTCAGATTTTTCTATACAACCCTGCATTTCAGATACATACACACCAATGAGTGCACAGAAACCCACAGAAAAGTATGTGGTTAGACACGCTTGGCAAAGGTCACGGTCTTTCTCTGAGCCTAATGTAAGATGTTTGAATTCTTACAGAGACCCTCCTGCCCTGCTTTGAACCTAATATATGTGTATTTACACAGTTTGTGACTCATGCAATTACAATTATGTAACAACAATGTGTATGTACACAGTGGCTACTACATAGCTACGCAGTAATTTCTCATTTTTCTCATTTCCCCTTGATAATCCTTAATACTCCTGCCAGCAAATGCCCTGACTGGCCAATGACACAGCAAATCTAAGAGCTGTTGTAATGATGTCAGGGCAGGTTGACCTGGGTCATAGTGGCAACATTACCACGACGACCCTGGAGCATGCTCAGCGCAATGGTGTGGAAAAGAAAGCAGGGTGGTAGTCACCAAAACGCCCCGCACGCCCGATGCGGTGCATGTATGTCTCCCAGTCATTAGGCACGTCCAGGTTGATGACCAAGTTGACCTTCTCTGCATCAATTCCTCTCGAGGTCTGCACAGAGAAAGGAAGGGTAGAGGGCAAGAAAGAGAGGAGGAAATGGAGAAAAGTGGGAGTGGAGGAAATGGAGGGGACAGAGACATATAGAGGGAAAGACAGATGGAAACTGTGGCCATTTTTCACAGCACTAATGTTGGAAATAAGGTCCTTTAGAAGATTTGCTCAGGGAGCATCTCTGCTCTAATTCGCTACATTACCTTACCAATTGGACAAATCTCTTATGCGCTCTCTGTGATGGCTTGCATATGCTAATATGCCTCTCACCATTAAAACAAACATACACTACCAAACAAGTCACCACGCAAATAGAAGCTCTCAAATAAGCTGCTTGCTTTTCCTTTTTTCAGTGTTTTTCCTTGACCTGGAATCACAAATAATAGGTAAGTGCCTCTATCTGTCAGCACTGTAGGTATGAACATGACTTCAGTTACTGTATGATAACAGATGAAAAGGGAATTATTAAGGAAATATATGCATGGATATATTAGGCCACTTTTCTCTGTGCGAGTTATGCATGTAGGCCAGACAGCAATGCATGAGGAGTCTTCCTGCAGGACAGGAAGGACAGGGCTCACCAGGTCAGTGGAGATTAGCACTCGGCACTGGTACTGCTTCAGCTTGGACATGGCCTCCAGACGCTGGTCCTGACTCAGGCCGCCTGCAGGGGGAGCCACACGGCCAGCCTGTTAATCAGTGAGCTAAATACTATCATAGGAAACTGTGTCAATGAGGCTAATGACAAAATAAGACAATGCCAATGAGACAAAACTACAACAACACTGTGTCCACCAGGCTTATGCTGAAGTAAGACTGTGCCAACAAGACTAACACTACAACAAGGTGACCATTAAAATAAGACTGTGCTAATGGGGTTAATACAATAAGATCATGCCAATAAAGTGAATGCAAAAATGAGACTAAGCAAATAAAGCAACATCTAAAATGAGACTTGCCAAACTAAAATAATAAACACAAATTACTTCCACTGTTCCGAACAGCAAAATAAGACTGTGCCATTGAAAACGTAAGCGTAAGCTAAAATATGACTACTCACACTAAAATGGACTGTGCTACTGAAACTAACAGCAGTGGAACATGAGACTAAGCCACTGAGACTAACAGCACTTATACGTAAGACTAAGCTACTGAGACTACTCACACTGAAATGCATTATACCAATGACTCTATTAGCACTAAAATAGGTTTTTCATGAGCTTTCCACGGCAAATGTGGAACACACCAATATGTACATAACTCAGTTTGTTCAACCATTTTAAAAATGTATCTTGTACAATCTTAGTTACAGCAAACACAAAATAAAGGAATAAGAGCAAAAGAGTATGAGATGGAAACACTTTCACTGCAATGGAGCAAAAAGCCATGCTCTATACTGCTCTGTTACACTACTCCGTAATTCATTAATACACAACAGTAAAAATAAGTGACATATTACCAATTGCCATAACATACATCAGGAATGTTGTATACTATTATTGAACTATACAAACAGATCTTCAGCAATGAATGTAACACTAATACATGCCTATGGTACAGTCATTATTTCACTTATTTAACTTTGTAACAACATCAATAAGGCACAACAGGCTTCTTAAATGCAGAATGCTCTATTTGTCCAATGTGTATTGTTCTTTAAAGTGGCTGATTCCCAGGCTCACACATTCTACACCACATAGCTGTTGGAACAGCACACCATAAGAGGACTCCGTACTTGCTTGAGCCTAGCTGATCTATGTGATTAGATTCCACACATTTATCTTGATCGCTTTTTCCAAGGGGTGAGGCAATATTTTTTTCAACATCAGATACTCTGAATTTTCAACAACCAGCCCCATTTTATATGCTTTTTCTCCTGTATGTAACCATGCTCTGGAATAACCAGTTGTACATTAAGTACAAATTATAATTACTGTGGCAAGTAAAATTCAATCCTCCAATGCACTCACACACAGTCAGCCACTATTTTCCACACTACAAGAGTGGAGTGGGCACCCACTGGAGGATAGGCACTACTCCACTGATGATTCAGAGGCAATATTCTAGACAAAACCATACTTTTCGGGCACAGTGGCACCTCCTTTTGGTTGCCCAGCCATTCCTGGCTCCCACTCACCAGAAATGCAGACAGCTGGCAGGCCCTTTGACGTGAGGATGTCAGCCAGGTGCTGAGCTCTGCAGAAGACAAGCTCTCTTAGCGTGCTACAGGAAGGGCTGAAGGGCTCTTAGGACAAAGGCTCACTCATCCGCCCCTCCAGGCAGAGAGCGAGTCTCCTGGAAACCTTCCTCCCACCATCTGCATTCTACTTTCAGTAAAGCAGCCTTCTCCAGCATGTAAACAAAAACGCACAATGCTAACACAAATGAGATGGTACAAACATTTTTCTGTCTTCTGAAAGCAGCCCTCCGTGATAACTACATCACCTGTAAACAAACATGCTTTCATAAAAGGTGGATTTACTTTCCTACAAGTGTTTTTTTCACAGGCGAATCATTTTTTAATTGACAAGAACCAAGCTGATATGTGTTCACCTTGCAAATACTGAAAACAATTTCAAACCTTTTTAGGTAGTCTTACAGCTAAAATGACCATTCTACATTCTACATGTATCATGTCTTCCAAGTAAATCAATCAGAACAGTTCAAATCGCCATGTACAGATGAGAAATCTGAGTTAAGACCAAAACATTTCTGCATACTTGAACACAGGCCAATTCAACTATATGTTTGACTCTTCACACATATGAGCATGCCTCTATCAAACAACCATCCTGATTGGCTGTGGCTTTCAACCATACCGAGTGTGCAGATTGGAGAAAACCAGGGCTTGGTTGAAGGGGATCTTGCTGAAGAGTTCAAACAGGTGCTGGACCTTCTCCTCAAAGATCTTGTGGGGCATGGAGTGTGACCTCACCACTTTGTAGTACTGCTTCAGCCCTGCAAGTGGGGACAAAGGCAAAAAGCCCAGTGACGTCCACATCTTTTCATCAGTGGCCATCGCGATGAGGACGCCGGCTACCACAAACACACATGGATCCTCACCATTCACCCGAATGCAGGAAGCACTGAAGAGCTGATTGAGATGCACCTAATGGAACCAATTACATGGGTTCAAACCAAACCTAATTAAGCTCTGACATAGTACACAAAGCACTGTTGCTAGGATCCTGCTCAAAACAATGACAACAAAAAAGCTACACTACGTCAGTCCTCCCTCCTCCCTTACAATATCCACGTAGCTAGTGCACCTGCAGCCCAGCCCCGGCCACTTAGAGGTTACCATGTATAGCACTCATGCAGCCACTCTGAATCACTGGACAGGAAGTCTGGGCCACGATGAGTGGGGAAGACCCTGTCCTCCCAATAGCTATCCCTACCACCACCTCATAGACTCTCTGCAGTTCTGTAGTGAGCTGATGGAGATTTATATTCACATCCCTGTCTTTCTGTTCTGCTGTTCCTTTTCTTTTCATCTGGAGGTAAAAAGATAAAATGTGCACTCGCCTATCAGGCCCGGGTCAGTTGGGTTCAGCCTGACAAAAGTGGGGTCCCTCATGTAGCGGGTCAGGTGTTGGGCCAGAGACTCTGGGTAGGTGGCAGAGAGGGCCAGCATCTGCTTATTGGCAGGGAGGGAGGAGTAGATCCAGCTGGGGGAAGGAGGACGGGAAGAGAGACAAAGTGAGCTAGACATGCAATCAACAGAGCAACACTAAAGGAATGCTAAAGGATTGTTACAGGAGAGTTTAAGATGGGGCAAGCAGTCTGCGTAGTATGTGTCTACATCAAGTATGTCAAAATGCATTCAGGCATTCAAAGCCCTCACACCAAGGCATGTGAATCACTAAATCATGAATCAATCACAGGTCAAATGTATGTATATTGCCCTTGTTAACCTCCTGTGTGTTCACAATTTCTGGCTTTTGTATGTAGAGGACACTGTATCTGCTGATGACCACCAGGCAGTTGTGATCCCTCCTGGTCCTAGAAGTAAACTCTTGAGAGAGTTTTCCTCTAGCAGAGACCAACGTCTGAAGGCAGCACCTCCGCCTGGCAAACGGAGATGTGCTTATAATGTAATCTCTGCATCCGCTTCAGCGCTTTGCTCACTTGATTTGGTCCTGAAAGCTGCCCTCCTCCAGCAGTTTGTCTGCCTCATCCAGCACAAACAGCCTGATGCTGGTGGTAAGCAGGAAGCCCAGCTCAATCAGCTGCTTAATTCGTCCTGCCACAGAAAACACAAAAGAGCCTCAGGAGACACAAGCCAAAGGTCACCAGTGTGTAACATAAACCCCAAGAACGCCCTGAACACCCAAGAACTCAGCATTTAAGTAGTTTAAGCAGATTACAACTATTGACACCATGGCGCTAACGCAATTTACAGCATACAATACAATCAATCGATACAACGGTGTTACTGTTCATGCAAAAATTCCATTTTTGCAAATTTTATACAAACTTATAAAAACAAAAAGATATTTCTGTAAGGTATGAAACTGCCTAAATTCATTCCAAACACATATAAAGTCCAGATGTGTTCAAACGGCCTGACATTTCTTGTGATGTGAGACAATTCACAGCATATAATCTCATTATATCCATCTGTATATAAGAGCTGAGACATACATATAAATAAGCAAGTTAAATCTTATAAACACAGTCCTTCCTGTGTCAACTAATGCCATTTTCTTCACACACTGACCTGGGGACCCGATGGCAATGTGGCACTTCTTCAGACGGGCCTTGTCCTGGCTCACTGGAGTGCCGCCTATGAACACATGGCACTCCAGGCCCTCCATGGCACTGCCAATTGCTGTGACCACTGAGTGGATCTGGACCGCAATCTCTCTGGTGGGCGCCAGGACCAGCACCTAAGAAAGCAGCGACACAGTACACAAACATACAGCCATTCCAGAGAGAGCTCATCCCCAGCATTTCACACAGCCAAATGACATGATAGGACACAGTTAACAAGCCTTTTAAGACAGTTCTTATTCTGAAATGGACTTGCAGCAGATGGCAGAGGAAAGCAGTTCCCCATGAGCTGGAGTGCCAGCCTGCATTAATTGCTGTGGGACTGGGTTTGTAATCAGAAAGCAACAGGTTTTAATTCCAGGTAGGACAACACTATTACCTCTTTCAACACAATGCTTTGAGCATAATAATTAATTCACTCAGGAAGCAGTGAGGTAATCCAGGTTAAGTATCTTGTTCATGGGAACAAACATTACGGCTGCAGGAATCTGAGCATGCAACTCTCTGGTGACCAGCCCAACTCCCAGCCAAACTGCTGTCTCCAAATTGTAAAATCACCTGCCTCAGTGAAATAGCCAGCTGTACCTGTCATATTTAATTATTAAATGTACAAAACAAAATAATCATTGTAACCCAATGCAATTGTGGCCTTTCACAAAATATTACATTTCCAATTACCATCTTTCGGCCGACTGCCAGTTTTTTAAGACACGCCTTATAATACAGCATATCCTCTCACTGATGACTCACCTGGGTTGTCATGTTCTCTGTGACCAACGAGTCCAGGGCGATAGTGGCGAACACACATGTCTTCCCCGTGCCAGACTTGGCTTGAACAATAAGATCTGAAAGATTAAGCACGTGTCCATTAATTAGTTACTTATATTAATTAGATAAATGATGTCTAATGCTATCACTTAACTCTCCGTTTTAGATTAAAAAAATATTCTGTCTTTACAGCTCTTTTCATCCTTACTAGAGACAAAGTCGCCGGTTTTGGTATAAAATTGAAAAGCACCCTCGTCGATGTCCATCCATTAGCTTAGTTAGACTACCAACTGCTGCGCTTGCAGGACTACAGTCACATCCACGGACATGAGATTCAGTCGGGTAATACCCCAATTATCTAAACATCTATCGGACTAGTAAGTAAAAAATAAGTTTGTTACGGTAGAATAACTGACTGAAGTCCTACTAGGAATGTTAGCAATAACGTTACCTAAAATATGTTCATTTGCACGAGTTCAAGATGGGCAATTTCATTACAAGACACAATTTCATCGGTTTATACAAGGGTTTACACAATGCGAACAGTTACAGCTGCACGTTCTGGTGGACTGGTTCATTTAAAAAATACTTTTCGATGAAACGGACCGAGTTTTGGTAACAAGATAGTGCCAACAAGTAACGTAGCAACACAGCTCTAATGAGATGAGATCAGCTGCAAGTTTTCTGCGTCAACTCGGACTGTTGGCACAATGTTGATCCATACCGAGTCCGCATCGCCCAAGCGGGATGGCTTTCAGCTGTATTGGAGAAGGTTTCTGGAAACCTGAGGCAGTCAATCCTTCTACCACTGCCTGGGAAAGTAGCAAAGAGGCGAAATCAACCACCTCAGACAACAAAACATCATCAGTCCTTCTCCGCGTCTGAATATCGTGCGCCGCCTTCCTCATGGAGGCAGCCATTTTGCAAACAAACAAAATATCGCGATGTTTCAGCACTTCACTGAGAGGGTTTTAACCATTGACGTGCATATATATATGTTCTCGGTAAAATCAGCACCTCGGACAGATGCGCTGCATATCATGAAAGGGACCCCCGAGTTCTTCTTATTAGACACAGTTACATTGCACAGTAGATGTGTGTGATTGTGATGAACATTATGATACAGCTCTAGTGTTAGCGGTTAAACATGACCACTTTCAGTTCCTGCTATACGTACATTAAAACTGTTTCATACAGTAGTTCTTAAAATAAGCTTTTGTCCAGCTTTTCTGCATTCGTATAACTTAACTACAAAGATTCATATTTTAACAGTTTTTCTTTAACAGTAGAAGCGTGGTATGGAGATATGTTACTAATGACATCTGCTCTGAAAAGTTTTTATTATTATTATTATTATTATTATTATTATTATTATTATTATTCTTGGTTAAAAAATGATATAACATGTTTACGCAGTTTTATCCAAAATATCCAAGTCTGCTTTACATCTTTATTCTTTAAACGATCTGTAGTTTTCTATATTAGAATAAACCTTGTTATCGTTATGTACCCAATGTCTTAAAGTTGTGGCATTTTCCAAAGGCGCCACTACCAGCCGCATTAGGTACTATGACCATGCCCAGGTTGAACATAGCTGTGACCACTCTTTAGAGAAGCGGCTATATTTGTTTCCCACGTCCTTTTTCCGTTGTATTTTGCATTTTAGCCACTAGATGGTGCTATTATAACACCAAACTTAAAACTAAGGAACACCTACTACAGTCACAAAGATCACGGTCATGACTATCATATACTGTAGCGAATTTGGTTGTTGTTAATTACAGGTAATTATCACTAATAGTAAGAACAATTATGTTAATCAAAATCGAAATATGTGCCTTATATTTGAAAGTTGTGTATATACGACTGCTGATAGCTTACTATGAATAGGAACGGGGGGTTTACATTTACATTTATTTATTTAGCAGACGCTTTTATCCAAAGCGACTTACAAAAGTGCATACAGTAAGTATAGCGACACTACGGGGACAGGATGTGTACAGTTCCACAATGAGACAGTTCTCAGCTGAGAGTTGTTATTATTGTTTTTAATAAATGTGTTTTGTTTTTAATTAATGTTATTAGTTACTTCTTTAGCAAAGATTAGGCGATGATCATACCGCCCTAGAGCTGTAGAATTACATTACATTACATTACATCACATTACATTACGCCATTTAGCAGACACTCTTTCCCAGAGCGACTTCCAAATAACTGCATCACAATGCTGAGTAGTTATCAAAAAGTACTAAAAGAGGTCAGTAAAATACTGAGTTAAGTGCTAAACTAGTGTAGAGTGCTTTTTTTAATAGAAAATAGGGATAGATAGGATAGATAGAGAGGAAGGTAGACTAGAGATTAAGCTTGAAGGGATGAGTTTTCAGCTTTCCCCTGAAGGCACCCAGGGAGTCTGTTTTACAAATCTCAGCAGGAAGCTCATTCTACCAGTGTGGAATAAGAAGCGGGTCCGAGAGATGCTGCCCTTGTATTTCAGGACACAGAGGTGACCCGAGGTAGCGGAATGCAGCACTCTTTCTGGCTTGTAGGCCTTGATCATGTCCTGTGGGGGGCTGATCCATTCAGTCCCTTAAAGGCTGGTAACAAGGTCTTGAATTTGATCCCTGCTGCAACTGGTAGCCAGTGGAGTCACTCAAAGAGAGGTGTCACATGGGCCTGCTTAGGGAGGTTGAACGTCAGTCGGGCTGCTGCATTCTGGATAAGCTGCAGTGGTCAGATGGCATATGCCGGCAGGCCAGCAAGCAGCGAGTTGCAGTAGTCCAGACATGACAGGACTACTGCAACTCACTGCTTGCTGACCTCAAAATCCACTAAACTGAAACCAGGATACATTACTGAGATCTTGTGTTTCACTGTCTGGACCGTCTTTTCCCAAAATTTGATTTTTGGAGGGAGCAGATCTGAGAGATTTTTCATCACTGCGGTCTGGCTGGAACAAAAACCAGCACTTCATATAGTTTTGATTTTGACAGCAACATCTGTCCAGGCAAACTCTTGTACTGAGCATGCATTAACACTAGATGGCATTATTCTGACATAATTAAGCTTTTATTGCTTTTTTCAGCACCTGTGTGTACAGCAGATTGCCTAGAATTCTTATGCTGTGATACAAATTATATCACTGGGTCCTCTACAATGATAGTTATTCTCATGTCATTTTCAGTCCTTGGGGTGGTGAATACAATACTAAATACTGCATTGTCGGTGCATGAAAAGTTGAGATCCTTGTAGGAGTATCTTCAATACTGTCATTTCATTTTTTGGTGATAAATATGAAAGCATTTGAAAGTATTTTTTTAAAAATGTATTCTTTCACAGGGTTTTGAAGAAGCCCTTCTCTCTTAAATATCATACTAATGTCTCATATTGTGTGTCATTGTAGTCATTATCTATTCTATTCTCAACAACATGAGGAACTGTGTGACTTTTTTGTGGCATATCGTGATTATGTCACTTGCTGTATGCTTACTAGATAAGCCTCAGATAAAAGCTTTCCTTTTTGACATGTGTTTGTCACATTACCTCCATCAACATTCCCTTGAGAGCCCTTTGTTATCTAACTTATCACAGGTCCACACAAACATCCGTCACGTTACACAATGTCGTTAATCATTGTAAAATTATGCAGCTGATCAAGCTGTGCTATACTTACATGGTGTTTCTCCTCTCCTTGGTAAACAATGGTAAATGCATATTCAGGATAAATGCAGAATCTTGGAAAAATGGTAGTGCTTAAAGCTGCATTAATTTCTTCTTTTGCCCTCCCCTGAAACCTGAAATGTAAACTTCTTTTCATGGATAGGTCCTAAAGATAATATTCTTGTGTACATTTCACTAGCATGTTATAAGAATGCTATTTCTGACAGATTAATTCAATCACACTAAAATCAGGGTTTTCAGAAAACTTCCACTCTGTCTGTATACTATGGACTTGTAACACAGCAAAGCTATCCCAACAGTGTTCTGTGATGTCCAAATGGCATTTTCTGAAACACCTATGGGATGTAGTTTTTCCTGTCTACTTCGAGCTTTAGTACCTGGTTTCAGATCAATCCCTGGAGCACCTCTGCAACATTCAAGATTCCTCTGGACTCACTTGAGCTCCTCATTGCTTTATTAGGTTAATATAGGTTAATATAGACATTGCACCAATTTAGCATTCCACATGTGCACAGACTGTCAATATCCAGCTTCTTGCAAACAGCTGGCAATTACAGTACAACACATTGAATAGTGTTGCGGATAAATGTTTAATACACACATACTTGTGTGTTTTATAATTCATTTTGTATCTGAGAAACATAAATGCCTTGCTTCACAGAAGCAGGGACACACAGAATTCAGAATCAGCCAGTTGTCTAATCCACTGCTCCACAACACAGCATGCTTTGTGAATGTCAAAGATGACTCAGAAAATACAGATGAATGTAGGTGTCGCATTCTCTCCCTTCACAATCCAACTTTGTTTCTTAAAGGGGAATTAAAGAAAAAGCAGCTGTGGAGAAATCAACAGTAATCAAGGCAGTCCCTAAGTTATGGGAATGTCTCCAGCATTGCCTCTCTGTCGCGTGATTGGGTGATGGATAGCTAACAGCTGCTCGTGCGTGTTTCCAGGGATGTGAGGTCTGGAGCTGGAACTAAGATTGGTAAGTCTTGCTGACAGCTGTCTGAGGGGACACACAAACAGGCAGCTGTCTGTTGGAGGATAGTGTTGGGAGGCCTCCCCTTCCCAGCATGCTCGGCTTTGCTTCTGCTTCACCCGGGCTAACTCCTATGCAATTTCTCTTTGTTTTAGTTGTTTATATTTGAACAAGGTAACAGGAAGTGCTCCACGCAGGATATAAATGTCAGGAAGAAAAGTTCCTTTTTATAGCAACCGACAAAACATGAGGACAATCAGCTGGCGCACTTTGCCATTGTATTACCAGAGCAACTTTCTACCCAATATGCTGGAGTGTTGCCAAAAGAGCATCTTGTTTCTGGAACTGCAAACCAGTCCTTGTAAACCGGCATGGAAAATCACCCTTAGGAAAAAGTATTGAGGGTACATTTTATTTGAAATATTTATTCATAGTCTCTGCAGTTAACTTGCAATGGATCGCAAATGTCCATGGCCTCAGAAACAAGCGTGACACACTGGGGCACACCCAACCAAGCACTCAGTTTAGGGGTTTAGTCAGACATCCTCCATTTTAGAGGGGGTTTGATTCAGCCAAATAGGAGGATTAAAGGAGTGAAGCCTTACATTTCTGCTCCAATGCTTGTAGGCCCACGAGTTGTAAGTGATACAACAGTGGTACTCACTCCCATCTTGCTACCTTTCAGTTTCTGGTTATTTAAATAGTTTTCACTAGAATCGTGCCCAGTAATGGTTTTCTAATCAGAATTTAAGAGAAGGACTGCCAACAGCCAATGCAAAATGACCATTCAGGAAAGCATTGTTTCGAAAAATTGAATACAATACTCATGCATGTTCATGATTTTGAAAAAAATGTAAAAAAAAAAAAAGTTATATTTAAAAACTTTCTCTCTCTGTCATTCTCTGTTGTCTGCAATCTTTCATGTTGTTTATAATCTGGTATTCTTTTTGATTAGAGCTCCCTTTTCAACCTGCAACAGATTCTGCAAAAATTTCCGAAACTCCATCATAACACCTTCGCAACCTGCTTTCAGACAGCAGGTAAATAAATATCAAGTGGGATTCGAGTTTCTTTGTCAGCATGGTCTGACTCAACTGAACATCAGACGTGGCAGAGCTTTGATCAGTCGCCTGACTCCCGCGGGTGATTTGATCATTTGTACCTCTGCTCAAAGCACACATGGATAAGATTATACGAGGAGCATGATAATTTCCTGCTCTCAGCTCACCCACTCCCTTGATGAAGGTATGGCATGACACCGCCAGTGCCTATGTCAGACTCCATCAGCCCCAAAAGCCCTTCCTGACAGTGATTTGTATTTTGGGGGGGGGAATTTATTCCTGGATTTAGGTTCCCTGCTCTCAGCCACAGCTCTTTTTCGCATGCATCATGGATGCTGCAGAATGTGATAAACAATGAAATGATAATCGCATTCATTTAGATGGATTCAGGTCAGCAAACAGGAGTGGAGGAAACTCACAATCTAGATTTCGTCTCTTCCATTGCTTCCTCTCACACAGAATCTTTGTACATTTCAATACAGCACTTTATAGCCTTATGGCATCAGTTACTTGCATGAGTCAGGTAGATATGGGACACTGAGGTTTCTGCACTTTGGTTTTTGCAGATGCGATATGGCCTAGCTGCAGTTTCCAGTACACAAGGACTCCAGGTGCGCTGCCTAGTCTTTATGATGGCAACATATTTAATACCTGTAGATAAAATCATCTAGATTACTCTATGATTGTCATTACTGTAAAAATTGTAGATTTTACATGGTAAAATGCCACTTTCTGGATATTTGCAGGATGAAATAAAATGAAAAGTTAGCTAATTCCCCTTCAGGTGATTACTGGAGGTGTCAGTAAACACATCCTTTCATCTATTTGGAGTAGTGTTGTTGGGGGAGAAAAACAGAAAAATCCTTTAGACATATAGTCACATCACAGGTTTGCATTGAAATAAATGTGATAATTGAATGTGTTTATTCTGTGTGGGTTTTTAATCACGCAACCGTTCCATGTTTCCTCCTGAAAATCCTGAGCCAGCTCTCACTGTCAAAGGGAAAATTCTCTGTCCTGTATGCAAAAATTAATCACCTGTAAGAGGCACTTTGCGGGCGTGACAAGTGGGGTCAAGTGTGAACCTGTGAGAGATAGAAGACATGAGAATTTCACCTTGAAAGGAGAGAGAAAGAGAGTGAAAAGCAAGAGAGATAGAGAGAGACGTGTTGAAGAACATGCTTTTAGAAGACTAATGCTTGGATCAAGGCTGGTCAGTTGGTCCCCCATTTCCCTGATTCCAATCTCCCTGCCTCCAGGAAGACTAGAGATAGAGGAAAAGTGCTACACGAGTGAATTATGTAAGTGGATAGGGAGTTGCGGTCTCCTGAGCGAGCCGGCGGTAATTTACTGATGGCACGATACTCCATGAGGTGCCTTGTGAGTTTCCGGGCAGTGGACTGGATGGAAGGAAAAGACTGCCAGTATGAGAATAAATGGAGCGAAGCTTGATCAGGCCATGAACTCACTGGGTTGCTAGGCATCGGTGAGCATCATCACTGCTAGCTGATTGCCGTTACCGCCAACCAACTATAGCCAAGGAGTGTGCCCTTCTGATGGTTACCCATTAAGCTCGATCTGAACTAACCCAGCTCATAGGGAAACACACATAACCCCTTTTACACTCACATCCATCTTTGAGCCAGGACCTCATTTTACACCCAAGCAGACCTGGAAAATTATCAAAACCGGGTGTCATTCCCAGGTCAGACAACCCTAGAAGATCCATTTATACCAGGCAAATCCATTTATACCCAGGTAGCCCCAGGAAAAAAACCATGGTCCCTGTGTAGTGTAAAAGCATCCTGTGTTGGCTGTGCTTGCAGTTCTTTCCCACACCTGAGCCTCCAGTTTCAGTCTTTCAGCTTTTCAGCTTCATCCAGAGAGGGGCCACTTCCCACTTCTGCCATGCTGCCAGACAGGTATACTAGGCAGGGGAACACCTTGACAGTCATCTTCGGTCAAAGACCAAGCCCGTTACACCCTTATCTACAGTACCTGCTCATTTGTCATTCCAAATCTGGTCAACAGCCATGCCTCCTCTGGGAGTCAAACCAACAACTGCTGGGCTATATACCCTGCTGTTTGGCCACCACACCATACTAGCTGTACAATTCCTGTGTGCACCCGAAACTCACAATGCAAACAACACAGCAGGACAGGCCACACACCTCTTAGCTATGTTGTGCAACTTCCTCTACGTCTGTAATCTGAAGTGGAAACATCCATGCCTACAAGCTTTTTTCTACTGTTGGCAACCTTATGCCATGGAAAAAACATGCTGTAAGTGTGAGGCATTTAAAAATGGAGAGCCACATTTGAAGAGGAGAGCTTATTCTACTTCTCCACACATTCCAAATGCACAAAGTCAATGAGTGTGCACAAGAATGGCTGTCCAGGTGAACAGCGTGTCTTCAAATCTTCTTGACACAAATAGAAGACAATAAAACTCCTGCTGAGGCTGGTAGGCAGGGGATGGAAGAGCACTCCCTCTGAAATGTCTCTCTGTACGGCCTGAGTATGATGCAGAAGTGATGGACTGTTCCGGTCGTAGGGAACGATGTTTGGGTTCCTCCAGGAGTCCAGCCAACTGTGATTCAGCTTTTACAGGCATGAGTGGAGAGGACACAGCGCACTCTGAGTAGTCACTTCTTACTGTGACAAAGCCACAGGGGTGCCACTCCAAACCCATTCACTTCTGCCCTGACCTATTCATGTCGGCTTTCAGATTTCACTTTGTTAAATGAGTTCCGCATTAAACACTGAATGTTATGATCTTTATACAGGGGAAGGTGGCAGTGTCAGTCAATAAAGAGAATGATTTCATCAGATTTATTTGCAAAGACTACTAACCCCTAACCTTGAGAAACTACACTATTGGGGGTCTCACAAATAATTTACTGTAAGCATCTCTCCAACTTTTTGTGGTTTTGAAATAAAAGATAATCCCTGAAGATACCATTCAGATTAACACCTTCCATGTCCATCATTTGTTTTTCTTCATTGGTAAATTAGATCACATTGCACTTATATGTGTATGTACATGCTGATTTTGTTTGTGTTGAATAAATGCAGTGAAGGAATGGTTTTCCAGTATACAGCAGGTTTTTCTGAAAAGACAGATTAATGGTAGAGGTTGTGTCTGTAAAAGCATAAAAGAAGATGGACTGCAAAAATACGGACACTGAAAATTGTGCGGTTAATTTCTGACTGTTGCCTATGTCTAAACCTCTTATCACAACTGCTATGGATGACTTTCCCAGCCTTGAAACCTAAAAAGAGGATTTTCCCACCATGCAACAGGAGTCAAACCATCCAATCCTAGAGGTCCTGATAAGTTTTTAAACCAAAGATCAAACACTGACAGTCCCCAGTCACCTGGGCTAGTCCCTTTGTCATGGATGTACCCCTGGAGTGACACTTTGTCATGCACACTCCCATTCATGCATAGCTAATGTGCCATAAAGAATCTCCTCTAAATAAAGCTCTTAAGGCAATCATTGTCTAGTTCGAAAGCCATCAGTCTTCTTTTCACGAACAAACAACCTTTATTGGTGAATCATTGTTTCCATTATGCTCCATAACGCTTAGACAATAAATTATTAATTTGAAGCGGGTTTTGTTATAATTACTGTACTAAGGATTCCCTTGGTGCGCCTCTCTCCTTAGCTTCGTCTCATGCATGTCGTCCTTGTTCCATTTGCTATCGATTTCTGTAGAAAATGCATTATGATAACGGTTTCAATAACGCCTTTACCGGTAGCCATTACATTAGCATCACATCAACAGTGTAGAACGGAAGGTACATTCATATCGATAATAATGGTTGGGGGAGACATGGAGAAATGGCTACCGAAGGGATCTACGTTGTCGGAAAGTTGAGTCTCTTGGGTCGCACGTTACTGAGTCCAGTCTAATCCTAAACGCTTTCGTTGCTGTATCCAAGACTGGCTGAGCGGCACAGGAGGCGGAGAAGAGCTACTTGTTCAACGTAAACACCTCGCAAGAGGAAAAGAACTGTTCACAGATCCCTTGCCAAGAGGAGGACAACATGAAGATACGGTCTGGTAGTCGTGCTGAAAAAAATAACTGAGTTCCTGAATCATATTTATTGAAGGAACGAAAGGCTGAAACGTGAATGATCTTTTTTCTTTATTATCAACGCCGCTGAATCGGAATATGACCGCGCGCATTCAGGAAGAACAGAAAAGATCACTTATCTAGCTCCGGTTGTAACGGTCTCCTCTGAAACACTAGATAGGCGGCAAACTTTGGACTCATCAATTGTTTCTTGAGATGACAGTTTTGCACATTCCCTAGTTATGATGACATATTCGTAAAGCATAATGCTTGGAATCTGAACATCAGTTACTATACGTTAATAACTGCAAACAAAATGGAACGCCAACGTCCAATATCGGAACTAAAAAATATGGATACTTGTTTGAGACGCTTGAAGCAGGAGCTGGTATGTAATCGCCTTTTTTCAATGGCATATTTAAAGTGCTTTTTATGTTGCATTCTCTGTTTGAAGTAGCTGAAGAATGAATGAGTTCGATTGCTTGCAACTGCAATGATTTTTTAAAAACCAATTGCATGACTAAAAAAGTATGCGTGCATTAATGCAGAAGCATACCCACAACTTCATGCGTGTGTATATAAAACACAAACACCGGTTCCAAAAGGAGTAAATCCCATCTAGGCGGTAATATGAGAGAAAATGGCCATTTGTATTTACGACCTGCCATGTGTTTGTGTAGCTCCATCGCATTCCTTAAGTAGCTTTGTGTAAAAGTACGAAGCGAACTGCTCTGTGCAGAAATGCAGCGAAAAATCAAGACTTTATATTGATTTTCATTAGTTTATGATGTGTTTTTCAGCCTAATGAGCATTTCACTAATGAGCAGTTAAATTAATGTAACCAGCCATCGTTTTCCGTCAATAACTTCCCTAAATAAATCCATAATATTTGTTCTGTTGACGTTCTCCTGTGATCTTTGTTGTAGCTTACTATGTCCTACTTGACGTCTGGGCAAACAACTCGTTGCCAGGTTGTTAGCTGAACAAATAAATTGAGCACCAAGCTGTGTGTTTGAAGTTGGTTCCCCAATGTGTGCATGCCAATAAAGGATCTGGTCCCTTGTTTATGTCTTTTGAAATGTTCCTGTTGGAGATGCGCTTGTTGCAGACTTGTGTTATTTATTACAGAATAGATGGCGGGACAGTCGTCGGTCGTTGTCCCAGAGAGAGCAGAATTTTTATGATATGTATTTAAAGCACTTTTTAAAAATACACATGAATTCCTTTACTCTTGCGTTTTCACAGCCGTACAGTACTGACACAAGCAATGAAAACCCCCCATCCCCCTTCTCTTCGCCAGATGTTCGCAGACACTCTTTTATAATGTAAATGCGGCGCCGTGGTTTTCTGCAAGTGTGGTCATTATGATACAAAACGGTGTCCATACAGTCTCGACAGCATAAAATTGCCAACGGAATCTACGTCCATTGATTGAATTTATTAATTCATATATTGTTTTTCATGCACATTTTCATGATGTATCCAGATGAGTTACATGCTTGCACTCACAGTCTCACACACGAAATATTAACCTTAATTTCATTTTACCTGTTATTTCGTCAGCTGTACAACCTGACGTTACCGCTGAAAAACAAATATTTTCAGGACTTATAAAGGTTGGTATGAACATCCAAAATACAAAATTCTCCTTTTTCGAAAAAGGATGCTGCATTAAGATTGATGTAACTTAATTGTTAAAGGAGAGTGGTGTGACTAGTACTTATTGGATAGCACAGAAAAACAAAGGCTCGTTTGAGGTTCGCGAGGCTGTGTTGCCTGTTGTGTGCGGCCGTGTGCGAGATGTTGCTCTTTGACCTTGCACTTCTTACCAGCCGCCTGATTCTTCACGGTAGGCGAATCTCAACAGCGAGGACAACCCCACACACCCCTAGGAGCGTGCCATTAACCAGGACAGACCAGTATCGGCAAAGATAGATATAGAGAGATGTCTTTAAGTATTTTTATTATAGGTAAATATCAGTTGGAACATTTTTTTTTAACATTTAGTTTTAACATTTATTATTTTTTATTTTGCACTCACATGTTCAGCTCCACTTTTAAAAAAGCATTTTATTCTATTTTATGGCCTCTGAATGGTTGACATTGGCCTTCATGCGTAAAGAGTTTAAACATTGCAAAAATATTTTGATCATAAAACATCAGAGGGACGGTGTCTGTTGAGCTTGTTCACTGAGATACAGTTTTCTGTATAAAATATGAAAAATCACAGACTCTTTCCACTAACTCGTTCCACTAACATGCTGTAGGTCAGTGTGCCTGGTACAAAAGATTGGAATTTTAAGAGTTCATATTAATCTTCGTGCAGCTGCATGACTAGATTTCAGAGCAGCTTTAACCAGATTTGGCTCTTCCAAGAAAGAACCTTACAATAGGATAATATTGTGGAGTGGAAAAAGAAATACAGACAAAAGGAAATGCATTTGCTCAAAAAAGAGCTCAGCATTCACTGAGTGGAAAAAGTCCCCGACAAAGAAAGACACTGGTAAACAGAATGCATCAGCTGCACAGCATGGGGCCGCTGTCCCCTATGGGTAGACAGAGGCGATTTATCCACGTCTGCCAGCTAGCGCTCAGGTTTAGGAGCCAGAGGAGGGCAGGCTGGGTCGCTGTTTGCAGCATCATGGTTTGCAAATAAAAGAGTCTGTTGTCCAACTGACGAGGCAGATATGCAGGGGAAAATTAATAGCAGGTGTGAAGAGAAGCCCGTTTGCTGTCTGTGTCATACTGAGCGCAATCTGTCGTGGCGCTTTTGCTCGTCCGAGAGGCAGACAGTGCCAGGGACGTTGCGGGGCCTGTCTGAGCCGACTGGCACGGAGGGTGTGCCTCCCAGCAGGCTGGCCAATATGCCACTGGCAGACCCAGTTCAGAACGTGAATGTGAAACTCTACAATCAGAGGAGGCATGACTGGATTCTACTTCATCAACTGATCATTTGTCTCAGTATGAGGTCTGATTATGGACACTTTACCTAGATGTAAACCTTGTGATTCAGCACCAAGATCAGATGACCTGCCCTGGAGTGGCCACAGCATTCACTGAGGTCCATTTCTAGCCCCACACTTGGCTACTTCTGCTATTCTTTGTCCTCTCTGGACAAGTGTCAGTCCCCAGGTCAGTAATGTACTGAATTTTTAAAGTGTGTGTAAATTTGCGGAGCTTCAGTTACTACCACTGCAGGTAATGACTAGGCTTCTCCATCAGGAACAGCACAGGGTTACACAGACCCAGTCCAAGAGGCGTGACACACGCAAGGGGTCAGAGGTCACACCAGGCCCTCCGTGTCCCTTTCTGTTTTAACCTCAGCTGTCAATGCGGCATGGTGGGGTTTGTGAATAGTGGGCCATTACATGCCATGTCTGGCCTTCCTGCAAGCACAAGGATTCTGATTTTCCTCATGCTTCTTCATTTACATCTCATGCATTTAAGCCCTTTTTTGCATGGGACCATATGGAATAAATGACAAGGGTTTTTCTAGGGTGGAACGTTGCAGAACAAGGCCCTGTTATGCAGTGCTGTGGGGCAGGGAGTCTGACTTTTCCGTGGCTTCATTCTTTAAGGGCTCTTCCCTCCCTTCCACTAAAATTGGCAGAGGACCACAAGCAGCTGTACTGATTGTGAACACAGACATTGTTTTGAAAATATGGCTAGTGGTCACTCTCGGCTTTCATAGGGGAGAGTGGCTTGTGCCAGTTTGGTCAGTACTGGTTGCCTTTGGAGAGGAGTAGTGCCTACCATTTCTTCACTAAAAACTTTTGAAGAGGAAATGAGGAAGGATAGAGCACAACATGGAGGAGACAATATGCTGCCTTCCAGATTTCACATAATTCTACTCTCCCATTGGCTGGGTCACTTTTAGGGTTAGCTTTTCCTGTGCAGGCTGCTGTAGTCCTCTCATGTTCCTCAGGCCTGGTTTAGAGGTCTCTGGTTCATTCCAGCTGCTGTTTCAGTTTAGGAGCAGCCTGTAGCAGTGACCGTGCGACACAGAAAACGCTCACTAGATGCTGGGGGGAGGGTCCTTGAGAGCCGTCACCAGAGCGACACTCGGTGAGGATGACAGGTGTGCAGTAACTGCAGGGAGAAGTCACCCACATATGCAGCCATCATGGAAGGCAGGGTGACATGATCACTGCAGCCTATCACGCTCTTTCACGCTCACACGCACAGACACACACACACACACAAGCGCTGGAGGCTTGCGTTGTCTATCCCTGCTCCAAAGGCCTGGTCCATGTGTGAATGTGAATACTAGACCCAAAGTAAACAGTCTCAGATAACAGTCAACAGCTAGCTGTCACTATGCAGCCACTGCTAACTGGGCAGCAGTGTGGTGTAGAGCTAAGGATCTTAACCCAAAGGTTGCCAGTTTAATGTCCTCAGGTCAGGTACTGCTGCTATATCCTAAAGCAAGGTACCTTAATCTGAATAATTTATGTTAATTTAAACTCTATAAATGGGTGATATATAAGTTTCATATAACCGATTTATCATGTCAGCGGTTAATGATGTCTGCTAACCACGGAAAGATAATGTGTCACATCCGTGACTCAACTTCAGCTATGGCTGTCTGTTTATGACATCGTAATCACCAAGTTTGGTTGAGAAACAGGAGAGTGTTGCTACCACTAATGTGCGAAGGCCAACGTCATCACAACAGCACCCCTGGCCACATCCTGGGCTCACAGCAGCACGAGCAGCTGGATAACAGGACTGGACAGTGCAGGTGTCTTGCAGGGTTTCAACACGAATGGCCACATTTCACTGGTTTTGAAAAATGAAATGTTGTATTCTATCATAGTCAGCTGTGTTTTCTGCCTCGCCACTGCTATTGATGTCTGACCTGCCCCAGATTTTCTTTCATGATCCAATTCTGCTCATACTGTGTGGCTGTAATAAACTGTCACAGGTGTGTCCCTCTGCTGTAAAATTATGATTCAACCAGTCATTAAACACCTTGGAGGGTAGGCATTGATTTTGAAAAATGTTCTACAATCTCCATGTTAAAGACAGACCTTAGGATTATGGTATTTCCACCTCTGTAGCCCAGACAGTTGGTAAACCTAACAACCAAGCACTCCTGATCTAATCTTTTTCTGCCTTATCGAATCCATGGCAAATCTACGCTGGGGATCCAACAGCCTGTGTCTGGCAAACTCATCATCAAAAGTAAATGTGAAATCATTTCTGATATCTCTGGGAGATTCTGCCCAGAAACATTTGTCAACTTTGACTCAGTGGTACGCTTGGTTATGGTTGTACATGTTCACATTTAAGCAGAGACTGTAATCCAATGTGCAACATCAATACCGCTTCAACCATGGGCGCCCTTTCCACTTAGTCCACTTAGGTCTAATGGACTGTAAAATTGATTTAATACTCTTGATGATGAGGTAGCTTTGATGCTTAGGCATCCCCACTGTTATGAGAAGCAGCAGTGTGGCGTGGTGATAGATTTTAACCCATGGGTTGCTGGTTCAGATCCCGGGTGGGGTAATGCCTTTGTAGCTTTGAGGTACTTAATTTTAATGTCCTCAGTACACGTCCAGCTGTGTAAAAGGAGAAAATGTAAAAATTGTAAGATATGTAGGTTGCTCAGGATGAGAGCATCTGCAAAACTACTGTAAACTGCAAAACTACTATACTGAAAGCATAACTTTGGACTCATTAACATCTTATAAAGGTCCAAGACTCAGAGCAGTGGCTTGACCCTGAGTCAGCACGCCACTGGATCACTACATCCACATCCCAGAGAAGGTCATGCACAACCAGCGCATTCTTCAGACCAACAAGATGGCCTTTGTCCCCCCGAGGCGACGTGCGTTCTTCAGAGAGGCCAAAGCATGGCCACACTGCTAATTACAGTCGCTCCTGCTAACGCTGGCCACAAATGAGAGATGTTTCTCACCCCGCCAGCCCAGAACAGGATAGAGACCCTCTCTGTGTCCTGGGGAAAGAGATCCCCTTTCCCTGCCTGACCTTTACCGGCCCTCTGAAAGACGTTCCACATTCATATTTAATGAGCTGCCCAGGAAAAATGCACAGCTTCCCACAAATTTTGGCTGGGGTAACCTTGAGTCGCAGTGCTCC
Organism: Megalops cyprinoides; assembly: GCF_013368585.1. NCBI lineage: Eukaryota > Metazoa > Chordata > Actinopteri > Elopiformes > Megalopidae > Megalops > Megalops cyprinoides. Next base: position 26,115,425 of record NC_050589.1, read on the forward strand.
CTGTCCTGGCCCTGGCTCCTAGCGAACGCCGCCACAGAGTCTGATTACAGGAAAGAGATGTTTACAGTTACACTCTCACATAAACGCACCTCAGTGCCCCACTCCCAGATGCTTGGGAGACGTGTTTGTTTTTCAAAATAATCCTGTTAACCCACCCCTCAACTGTGTGGTCACCCCTCCCTGACACACACACACACACACACACACACCATCCTAATTTATGGCCACCCATCCGAAATTAATCATTCCTGATGTGTCATGCTTAGCCTTTTGTTTTCTCCTTAATTGAACAAGATGGGGTCCCGAAGGAGCAAAGCACTAATCTCAGCAGATTATACGTTCAACGGGAACAGTGCAGATGGGTCCATTTTTCATTCCAGCTCATTCATTGGTTTGAAAGAAATTTGCAGTGACAAAACTGTTATTTATCTGGTGCTATTTATCACCACTATTCAGTGGTTTTAATTATTCCTTAAACAAAGGAAAGACAAACATAAAGTGTGCTCCCTTCTTTAAAAGCACAAACTTTTAATGAGCACTCGTCCAAAATGAGCTCTGAAGCTGCTGCCTGTTTCTTCTATGCTTTGAAGCTACTGCTCAGTGCCTAACGGCCAATTAGCCTGTGTTTGCTTTCAGGGGAGCACATGGCACACAGCCAGAAACACAGGCAGCATCTTGATTCTGACAACAAGATCACTTGTTAAGTTGTGAAGCAGTTGTGAAGTACAGATCCCAATATCTATGCATTTGATCGAATTGTTCTGTCATTCCAACAATGTATTAAAAATGAGTAGTTTCACTGGGGGCACTGGATCTTTACATTCAGCTGCAAATTAAGTTGTAGAGGAAGGAGTTTACCAGCTGCCAGTACATGACATATACTCTTTTGACGTTAGTAGCAACATTACCTCAAAGGTGCAAGGATGTTGCTCTCCCACTTTGGGATCTTGGGTCACCATCCTGGGAGCAGTGGACAGGACTGTGAAAGGCTCGTCAGGGGAAAGATCAATGAACTAGACCGTGAGCATATGGCTGAGCGCGATAGGGGAGCCGGGTGCTTCTCTAATACCGACTCTCACTGTCAAACACTGCACCTCCTCATCGTGCCACTGCAACAGTGGAGGGGAGCAATTGTACCTACCGCATGTGGCACCGCCAAACGTTGGCACATGAATTTGTTTGTGAGTTATGCACTGTGCCACACATAATTGTCTTCCTGTGTCCCCCGCCCTCCCACAAAATTAGGCATAAAACGGGTAACTTCCCATAAGGCCTTGCTGGAAGGCGAGGAGAGGAAAGGCTGGAAGGGAGCATTTTCGGAAAGTTAATCGTGGATTTAAGCAGACTTTTCTGACCGCCACGGGACAGGAGCGTGACAGCAGGGGAAAGGCCCAAGGCAGGGTGGAAACGGAGTGTGGAGCGCTCAGGGCCAGGAAAATACCTAAATATTATAAATGACATTTCAGCTTTAGCGGATTACAGGTAGCAGCACTATCTCTAAAATAATATTTTTTCCCATTCATATATCTTGAAGATACCTTTATCCAAGGCAACTTAGCTAGCATTGGTAGATTAGAGTGTGGTGGCAGCACAACGTACAATTTAAAATGAAATTATAAACTCTCACACACTGAATAAACATATTTAAAAGTTCAAAAACAAGTGACCTTAAATGGGCCTATATGTATATAGTAGTGGATGTAATTGTGCCTATCAGAGACAAGCAGGTTTAGTGTAAATAGCAATTAAATACTGCGGGCCAGCTTCTAAAGATGTCTAATTATTCCTAATGCCAGCCACCATATGTGTGATGTGAAGGACAAAGACACATTAACTCCTGTAATTACCCATGCCTTGCGATGACAGCACAAAGAAACAGCTCTTTTGTTTCAAACATGTGATTAGGGATTGCGTGACCTTTAAGAGCACCACATACATTACTTTTCCTCTATGTGCCCATGTGCACTCTCCCTACCACCCTACCATGCTGTGTCTCAGCAGCTCAGAGGGTCTATATATTTCTGTGAGGTGATGCAACCAGGTCTGTTAGCCTACCCCTCTATTGCTGGGCTTTTAAATGTTGCACAGAGTTACAGTATTGTTCTGTGAAGCCACTCTCTGCCCATCTTCATTTTTGCAATTGATTGTTCCTTTGAAGTAGCGAGGGCAAACTTTCATTTCCAGTTTCAATTCCCAAAGTGAGCACTCTCAAAGTAGGGCAGTTGCCACATGAAAGGAATGTGATCATTTCGTCATTTGAGCTTGAGCCTCAGAAGTTGTGGTATAACAAAGGGTAAAGCTGACACAGATTGTGGAGTGTTTCATGTTAAATTTAAAGTGGTTGTCATGACACATGTAAATCGCCCCCTCAGCTCTCAACTTGCTATATCCCATCATACAAAATGAAAACAAGACTCCCCCCCCCCCCCAAAAAAAAAAAATCCTTGACTTTTCCCCACAGAGGGTCTTGTAATTGAATCAACCAAGTGAACAATTTTCCATCTAAACATATGTCCACCCCCTCCAGCCCCTGTCGCGTCTCCCCTGCTGTCCCACAAGCCCACAGTTCCCACCCTCTCATTGTCAATCATCGCGGCTCCAGCGTGAACAAAACCCTCTGCTTGGGATTACAGTTCAAACCAGCCAATCGCATTCCAGGTCAGCGTGGCTTCCTGATTGGCTGGCAGCTACATATAGGGTTGACAGGCTGTATGTGGGAAAGGTGCAAGGATAGAGACAGGGAGGCCACGACGGAGGCAGTCTCTTTGTGAAAGTTTCGGGAGGTAAGCTGATAGCTCCTGTTGGCTTAGGGCTCTCTGCTGAGGCAGCCCTGTAATATGATCTTGGCTTATGAGCACGGACACACATGTAATTAAGTATACATAATGTGGGATAGCAAACTATGCTATGACTCTTGTGTTGGATGGCTTCTGTAGATGTGTGGTTTTACTGTGTTACTGGTTGCGAAACGATCTGGAACATGACGATATCCTGAATGGTCTGCTTTTATGATGAGTGTAATGCTTTTTGAGAAATCTTGTTTGGACACTGAAGCTGATGATAATATTCAGCAGCATTGGTGAGGAAACCTGGCCTTTCAGACAGATTTGTGGTTTTATACATTTGTCTGTCACACATAAACCTTCACACATTGGGATTGGCTTCCAACTAATATGCATAGTCTCATTCATGTGTTAATATGTGCTTGATATAAATGCGGATTATAATGTGATGTAGTCAGTCAAGCAGCATGTTAAACAGACTGCATTTGCATCAGGGCTATGGGGGTGACTGCAGTCATCTCCTTCAGCAAGGTAATTTACACCAACCGTTTCCATAAAAAATCCGGCAGCAGAAATGGATGACAGAATATATGAGGTATAAAATTCATCCACCAGAATAGGAATGCACGCTTGACAGATAAATGATAAAAATATTACTTGCACGGCCATTTCTTCAGCAGACATATTGTATTACTGAGAACTGCTGAAGATGCAGAATGTACATCCGTGACTATTGAATGGCGTGTTCATTACCGTCCCATTCACACTGTTAATGATACGCCAGTGCACTGCACACTGCTGTGAATAGGTTTTAAGTATCACAGCTGTCATCACACAGTTAATGTAGTGCGTGGCTGAGTGTACCACTCATAGTGATGTCAGGTGCCAGGGACAGGAGCTCGGCGTCCAAAGCTTGTGGTCGGTCACTGGATGAGGCTGGCTCCACGGTGTGGGATGGGCTTTTTCGTATCATTGAGGCATGACCAGCCTGTTGCTTCGGTGACTGTGCCCCCATGTGAGAGCCATGAAAGGAGCACCCGGCGTGATGGGAGAGGGTGCGGGCAGAACGGATACCGTACCCCAGCAGCTGCCGAGCGCCTGGTCGTGCCCTCGAGACGCGGGCCATATGGGAGCCCGGTCACTCGATCCACGGCGCGTGACAAGACGGGGTGAAGTCTAACCAGCACACAAAGAGCAGCGGGGTGGGGACCCTTCTCAGCAACTGCACTGTAACTCTAACTGGGGTGTGGGGAGAGTGGAGTGGTTTCGCAGTCATCGTGTGCATGACCATTGGGTCCCGTAACACCAGAAAGCCGAAAGTCTGGTCAGGATGCAGTCCACAGAAAAGTATTATCATTCATGCTTAAAAGCGTATATAGAATCAGTGTTTGTCAGTGCCACTGGCTTTGTCACGGGAGCATTTGGTCTCATTGTGGGGGATCTTTGTGAAATTGATCACCTCTGAAGGCGCTGGGCGTAGAGTTGGCCTTGGAGTGTGTCAGTGAGCAAAGCAGACAGGCACAGCCAAAATGTGTAATAGACTGCAAGGACAAAGCCAGTCTTCAGGACTGAGATTATGTTTTTTGTGGTCAGAAAAAAGTGGTGCTGGTCCTTTTCTGCCACAGTCTCAAGTGGTTTTCAGACTGCATCTTGTCTCCCCCACTTTGTAATTTATCATAACACTGTTGGTGCATGCTGTAAGATGTGGAAAGATGAGCCATCTTCGTTTGCGTGTTCAAAATGCATTATGAATTCTTAACATTACAGGAACAATATTATTTCAGGTGCTGATTGCTAACAGTGGCTCACGTCACTGTAATAACAACAACGCAACTGAGATTAACCTTCCACTTCTGTTTAGGCATATGACTAATTTACATCTGTTTCCACTCTTACATTCCCTTCCATTGTTACACTAGTTGTTTTTATAGTTATTGTTCATTGGTATTATTTATAGCACTTCTGTGCAACATTATGGCATTGGTTATTTAAGCACTGTGTGACAGACTGACACCTGTTCGGATGTGATCTGTCATTTTCGGTATGTAGTGTTCTTCAGTAGACTAATTATACCCCCTTTTGTACTTTTACTTTGTAAGTCGCTCTGCATAAGAGTGTCTGTCAAATGCCTGAATGTAAATGTAAATGTTTTGAAAGGATGAGCACTGTAATCCCTTTTGTCATGTTAATTGGATTTCCTCTGCTCCCCCTCCCTTCCTCTCTCTCCCTCTCTCTCTCACCCCTCCCTCCTCTCTCCCCGTCTGTCTCCCCCCTCCCTTTCTTGATCTCCCTGCCTCTCTCTCCCCTCCCTTTCTCTCTTTCTCTGTTCCCCAGCTCTCCATGAAGGAAGCCGGCGATGGGCTCCATGCTCAGATGAACTCCATGATGGGGGCGCTGCAGGAACTCAAACTCTTACAGGTGCAGACAGCGCTGGAGCAGTTGGAGATCTCAGGGAGGTCCAGCCACACCCCCCTGATGGCAGACCCACCCATGTCATTCCCCCCGCCCCCCGAGGAGCAACGCCTGCCCCATTTGAGGGACGGACAGAGGCGGAGCCAACACAGGAAGAGTGTGGACACGTCGCCCGCCTCCTCCAGCCCTGAGAGCGGCAGTTTTCCCCTGCCTCCGAGGTTCTCGCGAGAGACCGCCCCCTCATGGGAGGAGCGCTGGGCCCCTCCCGCCCCTTGCCACACCCATGTCCCCGCCTCTGCCCAGCCGGTGGACCTGCCAGCGATCCTGCACAGCCTGTCCCGGGAGGGCCCGTCCCTGGACAGCGACTTCTCCCAGGACAGCGCCGACGACTCCAGCGACTGGACCTCCTCGCTCATGAGCCGCAGCCGCAACCGCCAGCCACTGGTGCTGGGCGACAACGTCTTCGCCGACCTGGTGGGCAACTGGCTGGACCTGCCGGAGCTGGACAAGGGCCCATCGGAGGAGGATGGGAGCGGCAGTGGTGAGCCCGCGCACCCACTGAGGATCAGCCGCTCCCAGGAGATCTGCAGGAAGTTCTCCCTCACTGCCAACATCTTCAAGAAGTTCCTCCGCAGCGTCCGGCCGGACAAGGACAAGCTGCTGAAGGAGAGGCCTGGCTGGATGCCACTGGACAACCCCGAGGTAGAGCTCTTGAAGAGGCCCAAGAAAGGTGGAAAGCCAAAGGGGACCTTCTACCTCCCTTTCCGGGCTGGGGGAGCCGGACAGCAAGGCAAGGGTAGGCCGTGCCCCCGGCCCGCTGAAGGGAGGGGCCAGATCTCAGGAATATACATTGACAGGGAGAAATCTGAGTTTGTGGAAAACGTTCCACCTGTGTTCGATTACAACACAGCTGTGTGGGTCTAATGGCTTCAGTTTACTGCTTAGGGAGAGGAGACAAACTCACCTGTCTTCCCATGAGGCTGCAGTGCCACAAACGTCGAAAATGCTCCTTCCCCGTTGCGTGTCCAACAATCATGCAAAGTGTGGCCAAGCTGCACTTTCTTTTCCACACAGCCAGCTGGCAGAGAAAGTGGCAGGAACATCCACTCTAACCCTGGCTGTGGATGATGCTGTGTGAGGGGCATTCACGGTACCTCACTGCCAGACTTTTATTCTAGTGAAGGAATGACATTAAGGGAATTCCGACATTCACCTTTCAGTGCCAAGGGAAACCGTGGGAGCTACATTCCTAAGCATGCCCACAGTGACTCACAACGGCCATAAATCTCACTTTCCGTGTTCATCCCCTACGACACAGACTTCAGCACACAGACAGCAGAGCAAAACTGAAGTAGCCTGATGTTCTCTTCCAATATTGCAGTAATGCTGCCAACCCAGGAAGTGCAGCCATTTGCGCACATCGCAGTTATGATAATTCCATCTCATTCCATCTTTCTTTCTCTCATTGCCATCCACCATCAGTCATACAGTTCGCTGCAGCTTTCTTTGCCTCATGATTCATGCTCAGCCACGTGAAAGGGTCTCCATAGCAGCAGCAAGGCTGCTGATACAGATCCTATCTGGAACACCACCAGACACCCAGTGTACATGTACATTGATGGAGGTATGTTTAACAGACCCTAGACTCCATCATTCCTCTATTGACAGTTCTCCTGGGTTGCATTGCATGCCGCATGTGCCGGTGCCAGTAAGAGCCAGCCCCTTCTGCTTGCCTGAAAATACGCAAGCATGCAGCAAATGCTGCTTCACTGTTTTAATGCACAGCAGACCATAGTGCTGACATCACCAGCGCATGCACGGAAAGCCAGCAGGACAGGTTGTTCAGCCAGACAGCCATGGGTTTGTGGACGCAAACCAAACCCATGTATTGTACTAATTTGACCAGGCACTGAGGGACAGTAGTTGTCAGCATATACATGTGTGTCATCTGTAGAATAATTCCAAACATCTGCTTTTAATAAAGAGATGAGGGGCCTTCACAAGTAACATTACCATATGGAGACACCTCTCAACTCCTGATGCTGCAGCAGATCAGATTTAGTCATTCTAAAACTGTTGGTCTGGAGAAGGATTTCCAGTCACATTCAGAGAGGGAAGTGCCAAGTCTAATTTTCAATTTCAGATCAGACAGTGGAGCTCTCATTCTGTTCATCTAAACAAGGAACTCTAAAGCAGTATCATATTACTTCAGTGTAAATAAATGTTGAGGCAATCAGCTCAGATGTTGTTTGTAGTTTAGCTTGTTAGTTATAAACCCTTTGATGAGCAAGGGGGAATGTGTATTATTTTGTGGTGACAGTCCCCACAGTTGGGCCTAAGCCCAAAAATCCTCAGGACCAACACACAAACATTTAAGAAGGTATGATGCCATTTTAGACCGTATCAAAAGGTATTGGTATTCATGGCATGGGTAGTAAGTAATTTGATCCTGTGCTGATGAGGATAGAGTTTTATAAAAAACTGTTGCAATTATCTGTTATTAACTTCATCAGAATGGAATGTTGCACTTGAGAGATGATTAATTATCATTGTTTACTAAGTGTGGCTGATGTCATAATATGATACCTGAAAAGATTCAGTTCAATTCAATTGTGATTCAATGGACAATGAATGACTATTTTTAGACTGCATAGCCAGGAATAAAGTTGCTCCTCTCTCTAGCTCCTCTGCTGAGGGTGATGATAGAGCACAGTTTTCTCCTCAATACTAATCGAAAGAGCTCACCAGTTGCACTTATTTTCAGCAGTGCAATGCCTCAGGCGCGTCAGATGTGTCCACCGTGACAGACATGGTTATACCTGGAAAATTGGCCAGATGTCCTTACTCGTTATGAGCCACTGTCCATTTTGCCAATGGTACGGAGATAACTGAGCATCTAAAATTAGCTGTGATTCAAAGTAAGGAAGGTAAGCGTTTCTGGCAGTGCACCTTGACTCACTGTGGTCTATTGGCTTTTTAGTGCAGGTCTTTTTTTGTCTCGAGAGTTCGTCAAAACCATCTAACATCACCACACAACTAATTGATTGAATTAGGTAATTAAGGTCTCTTGGAGAGTAAAAACCCAGCTCTAACTGGCCCTAGAGGAATGGAGTCACAGAACCTCGTTTACAGTTTAAATAGGAGGAGGTGGGTGCTCTTGCTCAGCTAGCATTTAAAATACTGTTAGGGATGTTCTCATAAATAGAAAAAGCTCTCTTGCCCTTTTCAACAGTCCCCACGCATTAAAGATGTGTGGTCATAGCCTCTGGTATTTTAAATATCAACTCATTAAATCTGTGCAGATGTGTCATATTTATTGTGCAGAGCTTAATAAAATCTAATATGAAACACCATGTCCATGCTAATAAGGTGAAAGAGAAATGAAATGTAATAAAACATATAGGCTCTCTGTCAAAGCCCATTGATATGCAGTAGAATAAGGAAACCCACTTAGATATACAGTCTTTTATAAAATGTATTCCCTCATTTTTTGGTCAAAATTATATTTTTCTGCTTTTCTCCTGTTCATTTTTTGTGGTGGCATCTCGCATCTCAAAACCAGGTCTAAATCGTAATTAAACACACAAGCTGTACCTTGTTAACTGATCATGCGGTGTCAGATCACATCAGCTGATAATGAGATAAATGAATTATTGTGGGGCTAATTTCACGTAGAGCAGTCTCATTAGCATGTACTAAGCCACTGAACTCCTTCAGGAAAATAACTGTAAAGGCATAATTCATTTTGCTGAGCAAAATGAAACACGCTCTTTGGAAGGTGCAGTGCTTTGCTCTGTGTACAGCTCTGAAAACTAGTGAGGCCAGAGCAAACAATAGGATTACATGTATGTTCTGTCCTGTGTGTCATATTTTGTGGTTGTCCTTATTATAATTGTCCTGGCAATATTTCTGAAATGACAATTCAGCGAACTGAAAGGGACATGATGTTGAAAGTTCATTGTGCAGTTCCCGATTCTCTGTAAATTAAACCTGTTTTCTGCTACCTGCTTTGGTGTACTCTCTTTTTGGTTGTGGGAGAAGGCCCAATGAAATAGCATGCCTCACACAACACAGTACACAAATACACTGTAAATCACATGTACATCATTAATAAACCTACTTTTTATAATAATATTTTCTGTTGTGACCTCATATGGCTATTCTATCAGGCTTACATTGTTTCATTGTTTTAATGTCATTATGTACTGTAAAGCACTTTGGACCCATGGCACAAAAAGCACAAATATATTAGAAATACAACAATAATAATTTATTATTATTTAGTATTGTTAGTAGAAGTAGTAGTAGTATTGCACCTATACATCAGGAGGTAAGAATTAAAGAGGCCTGGGCATTCCAACATCTCGCACCTCGTACTTGTACAGTAAATTAAAGGAATGGAAGTGGACAAAAACAGCAGAAATGACAGCCCAACCCCTCTCACTCGCAGAGTTCCCCTGTAATCGCTGGTGTTTCGGGGCTCTGTGTGTCACCTTGCGTGGCTCACAGGCAGGGGTGCATCAGCGGGGATGTGCCCGCTGGAGCAGAAGTGTGTCTGAGTCTGGGACTCTCCTGCAGAATTCATCTCCACTTAAATACACAAACACGGCAATGCGCCCCAGTGCACAGGCTCGCTCCCAAACCGCCTGGTGACACTAATGCCTCTGAAAGAGCAGCTATTCTGGCACTGCTGGCTTTGCTGCTATGTACATGGAGGTTAAAAGTAGAGGTCCCCTACCTAACAGGTCTCAGCAACATTGCTGTGACATTGTGGCACCATTATAAATTATGTTCTGCAGTAGAGAAGATAAACAATAATTATAATAATAGTAATATTTTTGTTATAAAGTCCAAAGCCCCTGTTCAACTCCAGAACAGTGCAAAGTAATGCAATAGTATGCAAGTATACAGTACCATGTGAGAGGAAACTAGCTGTCAGGGCAAGCTCTGTCCCCTTAGTTCAATGACAGAGGTACAGAGCCCTTGGCTGTTTTCTGCTCTCTCAGTTGGTGATAACTAATAATGCACCTGTCACTTAGTGCTTAGCTTCCTCTTAGCTTAGCTTTATTCTATGTCCGACTGAAAATTAGAGCTGCTCCAGCACTGTATGTAGTTGTAGGATGCTGAATTAGGGCTCTTTTGTTCTCTTCCTGGTGCATCCACTTCTGTTATATTTGCTAATTCAATGTAATTGTCCCTGTGAAGCACCCTGTGACAGCTGCTTTTTAAAGAGCATGTTATAGAATAAAATGAGATTTGTCATTAATACGGTTAATTACATTATGTTACTGTGAAAATACAGATAAATATAAAGTAACAGTTAATCACAATAATTATTCACAATAATTATTCATCTGACAGTAATAAATGGGTTTATCTATTTAAAAACATTTATATCCAAGACATACAGTTCAACTCTAATGCAGCTGTATCACTTACACTAATGCTGTGAGAACATTATAGGGTTAGAATGGGAAATGCAGCCATGAAGCATTTCATGAAAATTCGATGTTCTCTGTGGTTGGACCTACCATCCTCTGTTTTGGAAAAACTCCTTTAGAGCTGTTTCCTGTTTATTGAGTGCTTAATTTGAAAAGCATAGGCTGCCATTTTGATTTATTGACCTCTCTCAAGACTCAGGAAGTCTCCAGAGCTATGAGAAAGGTCATGAGGTGAAATCTTTGACCGACTGTTCAATTAAAAATCAAATAAAGCAAACTCAAAACTGTCCTTTTCTTACGAGGCTGCATCCTCTCCTATTTCTAGCCACCTGTTTATTTCCAAGAGCCACAGAATGTTCTCAGAGGGTTACAAATGGAAACATATTTTCTATTTGCCCATCATCTGTGTTTTTACAAAAAAATTATGTATGAAAACATTTCAAAACATAAATGCATCAAGGAAAACATTACTGGTGCCAATGCAGTGCTGCAGTTTAAGATGCAGCTTTCTCTGGTTAGGTTTTGAAACATCTTCACTAGCCATAGATCAAAGCCTGACTGGTATGGAGTCCAATGAAGGCAAACAAAAATGAATGAGACTGACCTCTCAAAAAGCACATTTGGTGAGCATATTGCTCTCGCTCATTTCTCACAGATGGTGTAGTATCAGCCTGACAATGAGCAATCCCTCTTCCTTCTGCCATCCCTCATTCCTCTATCTGTCTCTATCTCTATATCTATATCTCTCACTCTCATGACCCAATCCTGTCACTGGCTCCTGCACTGAAAGGGAACAGAACCCAGAGCCATTACTCTGCCTGACACAGCGCCCCCTCTGGCAAGCTGAAAATAGGTGGCTCCACTCCAGCTCACTTACCTGTGACATCCTCAGTAACTCCATCTAACTTGCATTCATTTCCCGCACGGTAAACAGGAGCATTGTTGCATATTAAAATAATGCTGACAGCCAAATCCCAATCTACTTTATACAGGAAAGCCATCAGCATCGCTCAGCATCACCATCAAGATACCTTCTAGAGGTACCAAAAAATGGGGCAATCCAGGAATACTGTACTGTGCTTAAAATAGACTTAAGCACAAAAGATATTTGTTCCTGACAGAAAGAACACATGTAACATAATGTAACAATACAGTTAAATGATTCATGATATGAGAACTTACATAATAAAGCAGTGACATGTGTCATATGTGACGTTAACATAGCACTCTGAGGTCCAGACACAAAGAATGAAGCTGGGAACAGGGATACTGCCTGGCATGAACATTCAAAATTAAACACCAAATCTGTGGTTGGCAAGGGTATCCCATACTGTAATCAGTACGATTTGAAGTATCGTATCACCAAATATTGTCTATGGTGCCCCTTGTCATTCTATTACTGTCTATGGTGCTTGCTGTACATTCACAGCCTTTTATGGTGCATCCCGTAGGTCTCCAGCGCTTCTCAGGTCAATGGCTTTCTCTCAGGGTCACGTCCGAGCTGGATCTCCCCATGCACGTGGAGGGTGAGGTGCAGCTGTCGCCCGCTCCTAGCAGCCTTTCAGCATGGACTTTCCCAGGGGAAAAGCCAGGATTTTGGCTGACTGGGCCCCCGCTTCCTCCCCCTAACCACCCCTCCCCTACCTCTTCTGCCTCAGCAGCTGTCGCCTCCCCCACACACACACACACACACTCAGCGCTCGGCCTGCTCCGAGGGGGAAACTGGGACACAGCACCTCTGACAAATCAGTCTCTTCCTGAGCAAGAGGAGGACAGTCGGTAGTCTTTCCTCACATATTTCTTGGAGTTTATCTGAATCACCCTGACAAGGGATTAAGGAATAATTTTTTTTCCTAAAATCATTTCAGATTTTTCTATTCAGTCTCACTTAAGTTGTCTTTCCCCCCCCCCACCCCCGTTGAGAGAGAAATACCAAATAAAAGAGGATACATTCATTGATTGAGTTATTGATATGGGATTCACACTGTTGTTGTTGGAAAAGCTGATAATATTAATCAATTTCTGTATGTGTGACGGGGAGAGTGGGAGGTGCTGAAGAGAGGGAGATTTGGCTTGGCTCTGATCTTCACAGCCACCAAAATACTTCTACAGCTACAGCCTCCCATCCCACCTGCTCCCCCTGAGCCTGGCACTGCCAGAATTGTGAATGAGCCCAACACTCAAATTTTATATGGCTAACAACAATTCCTGCATTGGTAATCCACTGTCCCACACATTCAGACAGACATGCACTCTGGATACATGCATACCATGATTTATTTGAAATGTATCACCATGAAAACAACATGATTTAGAAAAATTGAAAACTGAGACCTTTGAGGGAGATCTGAGAGAGCACAGGAAGTAAACCAGACCGTTTTATCTGAAATCTGACACCTGATGAAGAAGCAGCTGGCTGCACAAAATGCATCTCGTAAGCTACAGCTCTCCTCAGACCATGTTGCACGTCCATGCAGACAGCAAATGCTCCGCAGTGATTCTCCACTCAATATGCTGCATGTACGATGAATAGAATTTACTTAATTCGTGATGCTTTGTGGGTTTACTGGAAACAGACATGATGAAACAGGACGAAAGAACTTCCAACAATAAGAGACCGATAAATGCAATGCAGCAACGGTGCTTGATATTAGTGCTAGTGGTGGCTGCGGTGGTAAGTTAAGATGGAATGGATAAGAGGGGAAGTGAATGGGGGGGGGGGGGGGGGGGGGGGTGGCAGGGGTCTCCCAGGGGAGCTACTCCAGAGGTCTCTGCTGAATTGTGAAACACACTGACACTTTTTCTGAAGGGGTAGGTTTGGGGGGGGGGGGGCGGCTGCTACACATCAATCAAGTGCAACAGCATTGACTCCACAGTTTGAATTAGATGGAAAAATAGGGTGTGGGGGTTGGGGTTCTGCTACACAGGGGCATAGATTGAGGGGAATAGGAATCATGTGACAGGAGACAGATTAATGCTGGTGTGAAGACCCAACTCAACGGTTGTGTGAGCTGAGTGAGGGGTTAAGGAAAGGACCAGCAGCAGTGAGCTCGGATGAGGTAGGGAGAGAGGCCAGGGGACAGAGGGCTGAGGGCTGTGAGCTTTTAAGGTAGGATGAAGGTCCTCTCCTCTGTTTTCTCTCATTCTTTCAATGTCACCTGACTGCGAGCCTGCTAATGCCTAACAGTAAATCAAACATTTGGCTTGCCTCCTCCTCTTCACCACTTAAACCATTAGATGTTTGATTCATTGTCGGGGGGCTGTCGGTTCTTCCTCAAAGAGGAACTGCAAATGGATTGGGTTTTGTATATTATATATTGTATATCTTTTATAAATTATATTTGTTATTGACAAAAGTGTTGATAATTCAATGTAATTCAGCTCCCTAGAGTCAGTCCTGCAAATTATTCATTCAGCAAATATAACCCAACTCTGTGTGTGTGTGTGTGTTCAGTGTGTTTGTTCAAGCATGTGTATGCATGAAGAGATCTGTAGTTGCTACTGTAAGCATTAAGTGCCTGATGCCATGCATATATATCACCTGTGAGTATGTGTGTCCTACACATAAACAGGAAGTGACGGATTATAAGTAATGCATAATCCAAGCATTCTCTGACCCGGTTAATGTAGATCACTGCAAGCCCCCAGCATGCACAGCCTCCCTTTGAATCACCAGTATGTAGGAGCCTTCTTTTTTAAGATTTAAGACCTAAAGCACAAAACAGCACACCTGCTCAGTGATAGTATCAGGAAACAGGCAGTTATGGTATGTAGTAGTAGCTATGGTAGTTTTTGGCCTTCACATTCTTAGCCAGGATTCCCCTGTGTACAGGAGGCCTCTGCTCAGACGGTAAAATACGAATTAATGCTGATCCTTATCTTTTCATGCCACCAACACCATTTAAAAACCTCTCCCATGACAATGACACCAATTTTACCTCCAGCGGAGCCACTTTCAAATCTATTAAGATCCCAAAACCCCAAAATAATTGAAGCTCAGATTTAGCCCGTGTTATCTTGGCGGGGTGCCCCATGCTGCTAAATCATCAGTTCTCACTCCTGCTTCTCCCTGGGGAACACTTCCTGCTTATTCAAACAAAATGGGACTCCGCCTATTGGTAGTTCCCTGGCCCTTCATTAATCCTGATTAAACACACTGGCAAATTAACAGTCACTCTTCATTGGGAGAGGTGGAGGGGGCAATAGGGAGAGAGGGAGGAAGGGAGGGAGAGTGAGAGAGAGAGAGAGAGAGAGAGAGAGATTGACTCACTTTCTAATACAATGTAATAAATACTCCCAGGCAAGGGGAATATTCTTTAAAAAGGATAGCTACTGCCTCCCCACATTTCTCAAACATGACTGATGTGTAAAAGATGTCAGTCATGCTAGGCGAGGGACCCGGAGTCCCACTAGCAGCTCAATATGTGGCTGCATGTCACAGCCTAAGGGACTCACAGCGAGAACTCTGTACCACAGGAATGGGGGGTTCTGAGTAGCTATGATGGGAGGTGAGATGAGAATTGAGATGAGGTCTGAGTATGTGTTTTTGTCACTTCATTTCAGACTAAGTTGTTCCAGATCCTTCCTTGGGTAATTCCTTAGCAAGGTTTCCATTTTTTGTTTCAGAGTAGGTATCTTTGTCTTTTTTCATTTTGCTCAAATGCAGTACTTTTATCTGCATTATTTAAGAAATTAACATGGAATGAAACAAGATTACTGTGCTAGGTCACCATAGTTGGTTGCTTCATGAATACTCAGCAATGTTTGACCATGGAAATAAGTATAACATTCAGTATATCAGGAGCATACATCACTTAAACAAAGGTTAAAATATGACATGCGGAGGATGCATCCCACTGGTTATTTCAGGTGACTGACAGGAAGTCCACTGCGTGTAATTTGTTGTGTGCTTTCTCTCCACGTGTCCAGCTCTGCCCCCTGGGCTTTGCACTGAGGTACAGCCATGGAGGACCTCCATCTGTTACAGAGCCTGCATCGCTACAAACAGCCAGATGGGATACGAAGCTGACATCATACGTCTCCTACAAGACATTCACCCAACCTGCAGTAATGTAGTGCCGTCCACAGGGAAGGAGGTCTGAATATATACTGCACACACTGCACACAATCCGGAAGACAGTGGCAAATCTGCAAACATGCATAACAGTTAAGCCTAAAATGACACCGCCCTTTGCAAAGCTTGTTTCCTTAGATAAGTGATATTTTCTGAAGCTGCGCGGGGTTGCTCTCTCGCCGATCCAGCAGAAACTGCCCTGGAGGTTCAGACGTGAAAGCTCAGGAGCTCTGGGAGAGGGGCGGGGAGAGCGGAGCTCCGGAACGACAGCTCAGATCTCATCTGGTGCGTGCGTGTCCGGGAGGCACGCGGCAGAGAGAACTGAGCGCATCTGGGCACATCGCTTCCACCTCAGCGCGCCCCTGCGCTGACACACACATCACAGGAAGGAAGAACAGACAGCAGGGCCTTGTGTCTGAACGACTGCTGCCTCAATGCACTGAACAAGCAGTGTCTTTCCTCTAAGTCTGAACTTTCATGCCAGGGCTGTCCTATCCTATGGAACCCCACTGGAGTTATTACTGTACAAACAATTGATGTGTTATATGATGGGAAGATTATCCAGCAACAACACATTTAGGCACTGAGTACAGTCATCCATGCAACCATTTCGCCAGGAATAATAGGCTTACGTTTGAATCCACAGCTGTGGTTCACTGTGGTCGACAGTGGTTGACGGCAGTTGACTGTGGCTGACTGTGGCTGACTGTGGTGGATATTCCACAGCAAGAACAGCAGGGGAGTTTGTCAGAGGGGCTTTGTGCTAAACACTGGCACCCTCCATTTCCTCTACCTCCGTCTTTTGAACTGTGTCATTTCACAGTTAATTAAAAAATGTAAATGAGATGCAAATTGCTCTATTAAACGTACTCTGAAAGAACACATTCCTCTTTTAGAGGGTGCAAGTGCCACCCCCAGTTTGTCTTTTCTAAAGAATTCCGACTGGTAATTATTGCCATTCTCCTTCCTCTCACTTCTCTTCCCATTGACCAAGAAAGATCAAGAAGTGTCCTGTCCTTCAAGGAATATGTTCTACACGAGGTGAAAATCGTTATCATAGGCACAAGATATCTCTCAGGTCCAGAGCAATTATGTATCCATAAAACACTTTTGGTATTTTAAATCCTCTTTGATTATCCGTCTACAGCTTACACTGCAACAAAACCCAAGCAGAGTACAGGCACCCCCAAACTGCCTGCCTGGCCTTTGGTCCAACCAACAGCTGACAACAGTACCATGGGGCAAAAGGCAAATATCCATTACAGAGGGGCACCGTGGGAACCTCTTGGGGTAGATGATCATTTTACATGAGGCCAGGGGAAACCCAGCTCACCCAGAATTCTCACATTTGTTTAACTGTCTCCTTTTTGGACTGAGCAGTGATGCAGCTTTGCGGCCTTTCTAACGACGGAGCCTGGGAGAGAGGAGGCAGCTGACAGGATAAGACCAGACAGTGGAGTGCAGAGCCCGGGAGCTTGGAGGGGGGCTGTGGGCGTAGTGAGGACGGAAAGTCACTATTCATCAGCCTCAGACGGCTCTGATTAACGCAGCCATGCTCCCTGAGAGCAGCCCGGATTAAAGATGCTGAATTACACATTAACCCCAGTAAACCTGGGTCTGCACTGAATGAGATAGAAGCATCTGAGGCTACAGCGGTTTGCAATAGTTTACAGAGCATTTTGAGCTTCTGGTAGCTAAAACAGGTAGTTCATTATACCTAAGCCTATGTAATTCAGTATAATTCCAGATTGTCTTTGCGCTGCATTATACTGCTTAAATTACTCAGGTTACACATTAATAGATTTATGTGTTGTCATCTCACCTTTAACATGCGCACTGATGTCCCAACAGCCAAATTCCTCACATACTTGAGTGTGACCTATTTACTCTATCATACCAATAATTGAATTATGCAGAACAAACTAAATCACATCAGTGCTCAGTGAGGCGTGTGTAAACCTGTGCTTTATGTTTCATAAGCATGCCTCAGTTGTGTTGGAGTGGACCCTGGAGGGAAGCTAAAACGCAGAGAGACCCCCCCCCCTCCTTTTGAAGCTCTTACTTTCCCATTTTGTTGCCAGTTTTTCCCATTTGGCTGGCTTTCAATAGAGGTGTAGATATTTAAGGTAAAACCATAGAAAATTGCATGCCACAAATCACTCACTCTATGCACATGAAAATCAGAAAGCGGTGTTATAGCATCCAGACCCCATGCTATTTAAATGTTCACTTGCAGCTATTTGGCTAGATATGAAGATAATTAAACTACAGCCCCTGATGGTTTTTAACATGGCAATCCCTGTAGGTACGCTGTGCACAAGCTGTAGGTCCACTTGTAGCATCCTTGCTGAGTGCACTGGCAAAGGATCAGCATCTTACGTGCTTACCACCACTAAGTGAATAAATCCTCTTCAGGCAAATCTAATTTATCAGTCTCTTCAATCTATTGATCAAGACTGTGTTGATTTATCAGGGCTGTTGAGAATGATAGATGTTCAGTGCCTGCATTGATCATCTACCATTCTCATTTTCATCTTTTACGAATGTGACCATGAAGCAACTCATTGCAACTTAAAAAGGAAGCTGAGCTTATTTGGTATGACATGAGTAATGTCCCTCTAGCCCTTACTAATCCAAATCTAAAAGTGATGTGTGAGAATAGATTTCCTGTGCTAATATATTTGAGTTTAATAAAAATGAGACTCATTTCTTTGTATGAGTCTCAAAAATCTTTTAGGGTTTTAGCCATGGATAAACCCCAACCCCAACCCTAACCCCAACCCTAAAACCCTAACACTGAACCCTAAAACCATAACACTGAACCCTAAAACCCTAAAACCCTAACCCTAACCATAAAGCCCTAACCCTACCCCCAAATACAATACATATCTCCTTGAAGGATTTCATTATTCCTGTCTCAGAATTCACAATTTTGAATCAAAGATCTTTTCAAAAGATGAAGAAATAATTCTTCAAAAATAAATCAATAAAAAAGGAAAATTGTATTTCTTCTTTCATCATACCCAGGTAAATGTGATGCATTTCTTTCAGTCCTTATGGTTCTCCTTTCTGCGTCAGTAATCCTTTAAACCTCAGATTGCACTTTTACATGCGACCGGGATTAGAGATCAGAGGAATTCTTTATTTCTTTAACATACATTCAGCATTTTAATCCACATGAATAGCTCTTGAGCTTGAGGAGAACAATCTGCAACCTATGGAATGCATCAAGTGAACACAAGCCCTCAGTCAGAAATCCAGCACCAGCAGCTAAATCCCTTTTCCCTTCTCTCATAATGGTACATTAGGGCCCATAAGCCCATTTCACCAATAATGGTTACATATAAACATCATACATTTACAAAAACTGTGGCAATGAAGAAAAGAGATTTGGAAGGCAAACATGAAAAGCGAGTTAGTGATTATTTACTTCATGTTGTAAGGGAGACTGGTGAAAATGCACATGAGAAATCATGATGGCATCACCTTCTGTTATAGTTCTATTTAGACATCCAGTGAATGAAATAGAATGCAAAATCGAGAGAAAGGGAGAGGGGTCTGATGTGTTGCGATTTTGTGAGGACGCATTTGAAAGCATCCATCTGCTGAATCCAAGGGCCAAAGATAGCCCGCAGCTGTGACCAATGGCACCCAGCAGCTGCTACTGCGGCCCCATTGGAAATCTACTGCAGGGGAGACTAGTGCAGAGCACCTCTTTCCTTTATTAGTCACCGCCTCCCCATTTTATCCCCCTGACACACTGTAGCCAGCAGTTCCATCCCAGGGAGAGGATGCCGTCCCACTGCACTGCCTTCACAATCAGCTAATTCTTAACGGCTGGATTGACTTATTGGGTGATTGTGGTGATTTAAATGATTTACTTAACCTCTCAAAAGGCAATACCAGTAGTTTGGATCATGCTATTTTCTTTTAGTTAGGGATCAAAGGTCTCTCTCAGTCCTGGAATTGAAACACAATGGTAACATGTGTTTCAAGGATTAAAAAAATAGCATCTTTTCCATTAGGTCTCTTAGCATGGTCTATGTTGCTGCAGAGTTCTGGAAATAGTCCTGGACTGTTACACAGCTGTCTCTGATGATGCAGGGACTTTATCTGAGTCTTGCAGACAGGGGAAAGAGAGCGGACCGTTGAGAGGAAGGTTAAAGCACATCAAAATGTAAAATATCCAATTTTGCCTGTAGCGTGCTGGTGATATATACAGGGTTTGTCTGTGCATGCTTGTTGAATATAACAGAGGTTAGTGTTGGGGTTCGCCAAAATGGGCTGGCCCTGAGCCAGAGGGGGGCTTTATCCTCTCAATAACCCCTTACACTAAGACCCCCCCAGCTGCCTCCTTGGCACCTCCCAATACCAATGCACAGCTGCTGGATAATTACAGCCCAGGATCCTGAATCCTGAATTTAGAGGTTACTCCCCTTCCAGCCCCCGTCTCAATGCCAAGATTATCTCTCCATGCCTGCCCGGCTCTGAAAAGACATTTTGTTAGCTACCAACCTGCTCCAACACGTGCCTTCGGGGACTGACAGAACGATGCTAGCCAGGTTACACACGTGTGGGAGGTGGTCTGTTTACCTGTTTATCTATTTATCAATCAATCAATTACTGTCATCAGTTAAAACTCTGTTTGTCAGTCAATCAATACATCTATGCACTTGTCAAAACACACTTGCTATAGCATAATTTTATTGAATTGAATTGCCACAAAGTGCTGGACAGGCTGCAATTTTCACATCCAAGTGGCAAAAGGATGAAAATATGGAAAATGAATTCCTGGCCCCAGGAAAAGGCAGCCAGGAGAAACCTGTGTAAAAATAACCTAACCCTAGCCCTAGCCCTAGCCCTAGCCCTAGCCCTAGCCCTAGAACCCTAACCCTAAAACTCTAACCCTATTCTCATTCAGGAGAGTAAGCCTGACCACCCGTCTGGATCTTCTTCGTCCATTCCCTAAGAGGAGTTGCCACATACAGCCTCTATTTGTGTGAGGGACACCAAACCAGGTAAGAAGGTAGCCATTCATAAATCCAGGCCACTGGTCAATAGCTGTATCAAAAACAGGTGGCAAGACCTGAGGCAGATCGTCACTTTGGCTGTGATGTAATTAGGAGCACTGCTCTGTCTTGCCCTATCCGCAGGAGTAAATCAGACCTGCTGAGAGGCATGACCATAAACAGGGCCTTGATATATGTGCCGGACATCAAGAACATAATGCTTACAGAGGATGGTAATGATCTCTCAACACACTCACACACGCACACACACAAACACACACACACAGACATAATCATAGCTCTGAGAAGAGTATGCTGAAGAGTATGCAGACTCCTCTAATAGTGAGGAGTTACCCCAAATGGAACTTTGTAGGACCATTTATAATATAATATTTATCATGATACAGATGACATATCAGATAACCCCTCAACCTGGGGAAAGCTATGAAAGGTTAATGTAATGGAATTTTGTTCATATTTCTTTTTTGATCTGAAGTGTAGTTTGATCTGTATTTGGTGGGGTACAGCAGGAGAAAGAACATCGGTGAAAAGATCAAAAGCAGAAAGTTCACCTGAGGATGCAGGTATTCATCATTTTTATAAGTGCTGGCCTTCAGCACAAGCTGTAAGTTTGAAATGAGTACATTGAGCAGTAAATTCTGAAGAGATCTTGTCTGTATGAAGCCATTGACCTATGACCTATAACTCAGTAGTGTGCATGTGCAACCCATTGTCTACAATACATGCTGCCATTGTCTGAGCATGCCATTGACCTGGGATCCTCCCCAAATGTGCAGCAAATGTGCCGACCTCTCGGGGCACATTACACGATCGGACGCCATGCGGCCCCTGTGATCTCACCGTGCCAGCTGTGCCCGGGCGCTCTCACATATGGAGGGGCTTTAAGAAACACTTTCTTCTCTTGCCAGCTGGCCGGAGGTGCCCCCGCGATGGCCCCCACCCCGGCTGTACCCAGTACAGACCAGGTCTGATTTACCCACAGTGCTCCTCAGCTGTTCCATTCCTGCTGTCCTTTCCCTGTCCTGGCTGCATTGTTGCTTCTCTGGGTCTTTCCACTGGCTGGTGATACCTTCCTGTTCCCTATGTCCTACTGTCTTTCAGAGGTTAAGCTGCAGAGCTTTCCTTAGGGATTCAGTTAACTTCAGATACATGTCCCTTAACAAGGCCTATTGATTACACGTTCAGGTCATCCAACTAGGTGCTTTCCCTGGGTTTGCCTTTGTTTGAGGCGAACCCCTTGGTACCCTAATGTTTGAGCTGGAGAGAATGCCCTTATTGTGTTATTAGCATAGACAAAGGTTAACTATAAGGTCTTGCATGTAACATCCCTCCCTCTCTCTCTCTCTCCATCAGTTTGACAGAGCTCAGTCAAGTGAAAATGTTAAACTACATCCCTTGTATGTAGTATGACAGTATGACTGATTTGTGTTTTGAGCAAAGAGTAGCACTATAGACTGAAACCCACTCAGCTTCTATGTGGATTACCTGAAAAATAGAGTGGAAAAGTCTCCAATGTTATGTTTATAACATTACTGTATAAATCCAGTGTTTCTCAAGCGCCACCCCTGTCTGCCTTCAGTTTTCCAGGGTGGGGTTTGGACCAGGGGCTTAGTGAGGGAGGGGGAAACCTGAGTGTCTCACTTCATTACAGGCAGAGATTCCCTGCTCAGCTGGAGAAAGTCAGGGGACAGAAATGACACAATTAAAAGCGATGTTTTGGTGCAGGCAGAGATTTCACATCCTGTCCAGCGTTTCCTCATATTCTGCTCAGGAGCCCTCCCCCCCAGAGCCAACATGCTGCGCCCAAATTACACGTCAAACCAAGACAGGCGCATTTCCCCGCAGAGAGCCGAGGCGGTAAGGGTCAGGCTCTCTCTCTCTCAGGGAAGAGTGGCTGGAGAGAGTCATTTCATCATCTGTACTGACACACCCATATCCACGGATGTCTGCTGTTACGGGTGGCCGGGGAGAATTTCACACCCACAATCCCCTGGGGTCTGTCCTCATCCACTGGATGGTTATATCAAGGACGTACGGTCTAAGCCTTGAGCTGCAGCGTTACTAGCAGCTCAAGGCTTGGACCTGCCAATCACTGCCATTACTGCCTTTGAAGGAACCAAGGCCGCTCTGCTGGGTGGATGAGCAGGGGTCACCGGGGTCACTGGCAGAGACAGACAGATGGGGTCTGTAATGACAGGGGAAAAAATGCTAAAGGAAGCCATGTAAACGCCTTTTAAACAGACATGCAGCCAAGTCATCCCTTTGTTTCCCTGCATGGCGTCCTCTTGCATTGTGCTTACAGCTTACAGTGTACACACATGGTATGAGTGATTTGGAAATGAGCAAGAAAACAGGTATGGAAGAGGAGGCAGAAACAGTTCATCACAGCCGTAGATGGTGTACAAGTTAGATTGCCTCTGTGGCGAGGGGCATTTATGCTGCGAGAGGCCTTGGAGTGGACTGATGCTGGCCCTGACTTATAGGCCTGATCACACAGTGAAGGGGAAAGGAAAGTTCAATGAACTGCTGGGAGTTCACGGCGGGCGAGACAGGGATTCGTAATGAGGTATTGATGTTCAGAGAGAGGGGGATCATATTGCAAACTGGACGGGTCGATAAATTACCTCATGTAATTTCCGCTGTGTGTGTGTGTGTGTGTGTGTGTGTGTGTGTGTGGGGCAGGGGTCATCAAAGGGTAACACAGCCCATGAAGGCCCTCAGATAGCAGGCAAGTGGAGTGAACAATGAGTTGAAGCACATCACTATATGAAGAAGTCCATTTCCATTAAGCATATGGACCTTTGAAAAGCACACAACCACCTTTCAGGTGTTAAACAATCATGTCTGAAGAGCTATTAAGGAATTATGTTGACTGTACATTTAGCTGACTTAATCTGTCCATCATATTTTGACAATACCTACAGAAGGCAACAGGGCACATATTTCCAAAATGAGAGGAAACACAAGCTCTGTAGTGGAGCTTCCAGGGGGATTAACGGTTCCATTTATTCTCACAGAGTTGCATGATTCCACTCCACTGGAGCTTTCCATAAACTAACTTCCACTAAAGAATTGCTCTCCATCCAGTCTTTGGAAAGCAATATAAAAAGATACCAATAAAAACTGTATAAATAGTGAGACACTATTTTAACCTATATGCAATCAGCCATTCTCAGCTCTGCCAGGAGTAACTGAGAAGCAAGATGGCTAGACATTTTAGATCTCACTAAGTGCTGATGCTACATTTTTACTTGCTGGAGACATGGATCCATAAACTGTCCACACTTGAGCCTCTGCTTCAGGTTTGTGCTGGTCAGGAAAAAACAAAGGCCTGCTCTGCTTTTAGACTGAATTAATGATTAATGGGCCAGGGTGGCTGGGGCAGGTCCAAAATGCCACAGTGTTCTGATTTTTATGATACATTTCCTATTACACTAAACTTAAAAAGCCCACTACAAATAATTCTGGTGTGCCAAAAACTGACTCCCAAGCAAGCAACAATGGGCATACATCATTTTCTTTCATAACTTTTTATTATCATTATCACACGCTTCACTAAGTCCCAGAGTGAGTGAGAAAGCTTATTTTTACCACAGTACTAAATGCCTGTTTATATAGAGGGAGATGTATTAAGAGATATAATCCACATTCAATGAGTTTTCACTTTTAATGAGTTAATCTCAAGATAACATAAATATGTGGACAAATGTTTTAAATGATAGTGAATGTTTGCAGTGCTTTAACATAACACCTTTCAAACTGATTTTTGTTGGTGACTGACTAAGTAGTGGCTAACCATCAGTAAGGCAGTTGGAGCTGCGTCTTTGCACATCCTGATGATTAAAATGTGTTACCTGGTGGTGATACGCATGGGAGGTGTGAAATGAAATTGCTGTAACACTCCTGATGAAGGCACTGCAAAGGAAATCTATAGTTATGAAATTATTTACAGACCATGAGCTTCCAAAGTGGGATAATGTGCATTTCTTAACCATTTTGAACATGACCCGACTCATTTGGACATATTGAAATGAAGATGGGTTTTTACGCTGAAGAACATCCAGGAAAATGAACGTTTAGTATAATCCCAGTCCTCATTTCTTGTTGGTAAATGCTTAACAAAAATGAAAGGCCAGTGGAGTCAGAAAAACTGACACACAGAGAAACCCATGCAAAAGAGAAAATGCCTTATATCATATGGCATAGCTTAATACAAGCTTGATCTGAGAGAGAGTGTGCAGCAAACTGGTCTACAGTACCTGTTTATGCTTTAGGGGAACACAGCCACTCCAAGAACAGGAGCCCAGGCAGAATGGATTTAGTCATCTGCAGGAAATAATGGAAAGTTCCCTGTTGCTTACTCTAATCCCCTACTTCCAACTGTCAATAGTTCTGTACTGCCAGGAACATGTCCAATTCCAGTCGGGAGAGCACAGTAGACTGACGCAGCCTTGATCGTTTTCTCCCAACATGAAAATCAAAGCAAGAGCCCTTCAATTAAGTAACCTATCTTTTAAAGAGTGGGAAAGGACTTTTAGTCTCCCATCATACGCATAACATTTCCATAAGGTTTCAGTGATATGTGATCACAGTGCAATTATCTATTATGTAACCACAGCATGGCTTTGTCAGATCCTTTTTCTGTTTTCTTTCCAACAGAGCATGTAAAGCATATAGAGCATGGGGCGGCAGTGTAGCATAGTGGTTAAGGAGCAGGACTTGTAACCAAAAGGTTGCCGGTTTGATCCCTGCTGGGACACTGCTGCTGTACCCTTGGGCAAGGTACTTAACCCGCAACTGCCTCAGTGAATATCCGGCTGTATAAATGGATAATATTGTAAAGAGCTGTAACCTATGTAAGTTGCTTTGGATAAAAGCGTCTGCCAAATGAGTAAATGTAAGCAATTGATTCACTGAATACTGCCTTGAAACGACAAGATTAAGATTAGGGCTAGGGCTAGGATTAGGGTTTGTTCTATAACCAAAGTGGTCCAATAATTTCATTTTCTATGGTAAATATGCAAGTCCCATTTGAGTTCTCCCTGGTTTACCTTTTTGGGTGTTGAAATAAAGTTAAGCAGTTCCCGCCCTATTCCCAGAAGTTTAAAGGTAATGGAACGGTTAGCTGTGTTTGAATGAGGGGACGTGGTATTAAATCAGCTACAATATATACACTGTTGTGCTAAAATGGACAATGTCTGTAAGAAATACAACCCCAACCTCCTAATCTAAACCAAAATAGAATAAATAAATACCATTTATAAAAAACTGACACCGACTAAAGAGATGGGGAAGAAAAACATAAAAATAACATTAAAACTTAGGAACTTACTGCACCTTATTTATTTCCATCCATCCAATTGCTCCATTATTGGCTGGAAACTTTGTAAAGAGCAGGGAATTCTCTTTCCCAACTGGCTGGATAAATACACGTAAATTTCAAACTTTCAGAAGTGACTTTACTTTTGGCTTTTGGAGAAGCCTTTAAGGCTTTAGTAGAAACAATGATCTCTCAGCGCTACAGGACAAATGGTATCTGCTACCTCCTTATGTGATTTATGTTTCTCGCTGCTATGCGTGGAATTCACGCTGCTTCCGTTTAAGCTGTGATGTGGGTGAGGAAGCTGCTCAGCTACCTGGGAAGAATGGAATGTTTTCCCCCGAACAGCCTCTGAAGGCCCATCACAGGAGCTTCCATCCCAGCATGTTTGTGGTTTACCTTTGACACACTGCTCTTCACTGCAGGACACGTGTTACAGCCTGTTACCACGAGGCTGTTGATTCGATACAGCTTGTTGAAGAAAAAGGAAAATACAAAAATAATAGTCTCTGTGATTTAGATAAATTTAGAAATGAGTCATTTATGAGTTACAACAAACCATGAAATACTACCATACAAAAAATCTCAGCATGACTATAACATGGGGAAAAAAAAAGAAAAAATATATAGCTTCTTACTAAATATTTTAATATTTTTAATAAATTTGCAAAAATTTCTAAAATGCTATTTTCACTTTGTCATTATGCAGTATTGAGTGTAGATTGATGAGGGGAAAAAATGAATTTAAACGATTTTAGCATAAGGCTGCAACATAACGAAATGTGAAAAAAGTGAAGGGGTCTGAATACTTTCTGAATGCACTGTAGATCCATTAGTATGTCTATATCTGTTAGCGAGGGTGATTTAATGCAAAACTCAGGGCAGATACAGATCATGGCAAACCCCAGTCACACTAATAGTACAAAGCCAATTAAAGTGTCTGCCTGCATCCATGAATGTGCTCACACTTGATTACAAAAAGGCAGCTCGTGGGGTAATGGAAGGTGATAGAGGAGGATAACACTCCTTTAGAAATGTCACATCAAATTGCTAAATGAAGCAGCAGCGCTTTCATGCCTGGCATTAATTAACCGTAAAGGGCCGTCGAGGATAAGGCGATAGTGGTCCACACAAAAGAGCTGGAACATGGCCTTCATAGGCAGAGAAATGGCATTGGGGTGAATGGGTGGGTGGGAGGCTTTGGCAAATGAAAGTTTGATCTATTGAAGGACACAAGTGGAGGGCTTTAAAAAGCCAATCAGGAACCACTGACAAGAGTGGGCCATTATGGCCTGTGCGGATCGTTCAGGGTTCATCAGCTGCAGTCTGGACAGACACTGTGCACAGCAGAAGCAACAGAACACATATTAGCAATTTTAACACATGCATAAAATAACTGCAGAATCAGCAACAAGAAGAGACAGACTACAGGAAACCACAGGGGTGTGCTTACCCAAGTTACCCAATGGATGGGAAAAAAAAAACTGTCAAACATCAGTGGCTGAGAAGAGTGAGACGCTTTTTTAATGTACTGAATAGTTTCATAATCAAAGCTGCAGGGTGTCATTAAAAGCATTTTGGGGAGAATATCTGACAGGAACAAAAGGAACACATTTTAGGGTCTGACACTACTTTGGGGGACCACCTCATTAGTGCCTTTTTATCATTTAGCAGCAAAACAGAGGTATTGTTATTACCTTGGGTGAGAAACTCAATCATTCAGTCAGTCTCCACCGTTTCTTTGGCTGCTTAGCTGCAACCAAAAAGGAAAAAGGTCAAAGTTCACACACGACACAAAAGAGCCTACCAGCCCTGACTGGCAGCTCAGGCAGCTTTCATCTGAGGCCCACGATTCAAGGACCTCTCCCCTCAAGCACTAGATATCAATTTTCAAATCTGAGAACCTGCATCTCCCAGCTTCCAGGGAGCTTTTAAGATTTTTCTAAAAATGAATAAATTGCCAATACTAAGTCCAACTGCATAGACATAGCATGACTTTTCTTTCAGTCACAAAAAAAAAATGACTGAATAACTTACAGTAGGTGTCCTTAATCCTTATCAAGTCTTGTTGAGAGGGTCACACTTCTGTCTGACTTCCTACTGATCACAAATCACTTGTCCTAACAGCTTGTCCTCAGATTTCTTATTTGGCAAACCCAACCAAAACTGTGGAATATATGGAAAGCTACAATGAAACAACAGTGAGCCTTAGGTCTGTTCTACTACAGGGTATAAGTTGTTTCCTTCCTCTTCTACTCAAATACTACAGGGTATAGGTTGTTTTCTTCCTCTTCTACTCAAATACTACAGGGTATAGGTTGTTTTCTTCCTCTCCTACTCAAATACAGTGTTTCTGTAATTCTGAATAGGGGTCACATGCTGAGGAAATGGGCTTGTTTGGCTTGTGAAACCCCCAGCCGTCGGATGCTGGTCTGGCATTCAGCCCAGCCTGCAGCAGGACGGAGCCCAGCCATCACTCCTCCTACGTCTTAACAGTTTTCAGGAGGCCCTTGATAGCTCATGAATATTTACACTCCATTGAACAGGCTGGCTGCACAGGGACAGGACTGACTCCCACCCAAAGGCACTGAACCAGAATCAGTGGTGGCTTTTTCCTCATAAAGGTGTTAGTTACAATGGCGACAGGGCAGGATGATGGTGGACCAGTTGCTGGGGACATGACAGAGGACATTTTGGTCAAGATGGTCAATAAAGAAAAAAAGCAGTATGTGGTGCAAATATTCATTCTTCTACTCTTATCCATGGGTGGCTACTTGAGCCCCATCCACACGCAAACACACACTCACACTCTCCCACCATCTCTTCCAAATTATGTCCCCAAATTTAAAATCCTCATCGATCTGTCCCTGACCTTTATAATAGACAGCCTGTGTCACCGGATTGAATCCTCCCAGCCTTCCCTCCCACTTACTCCTACAGCAAATAATAAAACCTGAGGTCAAGCACACGTATATACCAGAAAAACCAAGACACAAGTTCAAGAACCATTTGGGTCTCCCATCAAAATAGCAATTGTGTCTCAAGACAGTTCACAGAAATTGTAACATGCAAAAAACACATCTCTAGTCTTCATCAACAGCAGATCTCTCCTCAGTTCTACCCAAAACACACAGACACCATATAGTTGGATAACACATAAGATCATTAAAATCTTAAATTTCCATAGAGTACAACTGAGAGAATTCTCAAATGGGTCCCTTTTTTGATATCAGACTAATGATAGAGAATGACTGCCATTTTAGGGCATCATAACTCATTCACCTGAAGGTCTGCACCTGGGGGATTAATTGCTAATAATGTGTGAAACGATGCAGCATCAGGCTCAGCCCACTGAAAGGGCTATCACTCTCCCACGGCCATTAAGGTGAAATCCATTAGGTTACTGCCATGTTGCATCATGCTTACCCTCCCACAGCTTTTACATCAGCATTCAGTGGCTGTCACAACCTTTAAATCTGCTCCCGCACAGGTGAGGTTATTCACAGGGCCACCATGAATTTTGGCTAATTCCCAGATTAGTCCTGCCACCTAGTGGCCAGCAGCAGTTACTGAAAATTCCATTTACTATTCTTGATGGAATAGACTGGGTAAGCACTGTGCAGAAGAATTCATGCTGCTGTCTGCTACTCCCATATATGGGACACCGACATTCAACTGTCAGATATACCCATCATGATATCATCTGTTGGCCAGGAATCATCAGGATGAAGCCCAATGGCTGTATCATCTGCAAGCTCAAAACAGAATGATAAAAAAATGAACTGTCGCGTGACCATCCTAGTTCATATTTTTGCTGCTGGCATTATTGTCATTACACTTACTAATACACTGCCCCCTCCATGTATTTGGTTAGC
The DNA here is from genome assembly GCF_013368585.1 of Megalops cyprinoides. NCBI lineage: Eukaryota > Metazoa > Chordata > Actinopteri > Elopiformes > Megalopidae > Megalops > Megalops cyprinoides. Next base: position 26,145,360 of record NC_050589.1, read on the forward strand.
AACCTGTAACACTATCACCGTACTTTCATCTCGATCACTCCCAAACTACATTAGGCATCTTCACAAGAGCAACGCATGACTGAACTAATGCAGTCATCATTACAACAGCCAATAAGAAAAGAGTTTGAGCAGATGTGGAGAAGCTGCAGAAGTCAAATCCTGTGAGAAGTTTCACTTCCTCCCTGGCTTATCAGAGGCCAGAGAGTGCCAGTGGGTTCACAGAGAAAGAACTAGATCTATGATTTAAAACAAAATACAATGACCAAAAAACAATCAAAATGTACTAAAATTTAATAATTCATAAAAGCTGGAAAATCATTTTTGTGACAGGAAAACACAAGAAGCAATATTAGAGTTGGTTTAGTATAATATATTTCAGCTTCAAGAGACATAGAAATCAATTCTTATTATTTTTCCCCATTTCTTTTCTATAAAAGACCCAGTTTTTTTGAAAGCATTATTATGCAAAAAAAATTGGAATTAGAATATATTATGGGAAATATGAAAGCCCTGTGACTTCAAATATAAAACAAAGTCACACAGGAAAGATGTTATTTGCTGGAGAGAACTCCATAGATGTAGGGAAAACAAAAATATATGTGGACTTTGATCTAGTACTGCCAACACAATTAGTGCAGAGAGGGGTACATGGTTATAAAAAAGGCAGATATTTCAACTTGATTTCACTTGCAACATCTACAATTGAATCTGAAATGGGTCCATGCGGTTTTAAGGAAAGGTACTCTTAATCATACAACTAATTCTGACTTTCCTGTCTTTGAATAAACTATTACAAAGCTGGAAATACTGTAGTCTCTCGTTTTCTGTTTAAATTTGCATTTCCAAAAAGTGTGGAGAGCCTGGGAGTGAAACAGAGGAAGCCACCGCAGGGTTCGCCGTTGTTCCATCATCAAATAAAGACAAAAATAATCCAAATCTTTCCTCAGGTTGACTGTGTGATATAAAACCAGAGAGGAGTCTGCTGGAGATATGTTGAATCTTCTCTTCTTTCGTGGCAGAGGGGTGAATCGTTGTTTTGCTTTTTTGACGCTTGTGTTTATTGTAGGGGTTGGGGGTGGGGTTGGAATGCTGGCACGTTCCGATTGGGCAACAGTTCTTCATCACAGCATCCTGTAGAGTGAGAGAGAAAGAGTGAGAGAGTGAGAGGAGAGAGGAGGAAAGCCTGGTCCTTAATAGGAGGCTTCAGGCACTGGCCCTTACAGTGCATAAGTGTGTTTGATGGCTCAGCAGTTCAGTACAGGGGTCTAATACTACGCATTTAAAATCAGTGATGTCAGCCAGTGAAGGAGACATGTGTTAGATTTTCCTTTCTTGTGAGCAACCAGGAAGCCCTATTCTGAACAGAATGTACTGTTACAACTCTGGGTTTGGCAGTATGGGTTGGCAAAAAGGGAGATACAATACCAAAGCTTAAAGAGAGATGACATTGCCATGTTACATTTATGCAGCCATTTAAATTCACTTTGTAGTATTGTGTATCTCACTGCTCTGCCTGGATAGTAACACTTGGACAGTGCTACCCCCTGCTGGCCATTCATGGACAGTAGCCTCTGGGCTGCACCAACCATCTCCTGGCTGGACAGATGAGGGTGCCGGCTGCAGCCCCCTTTCCAGTTTCAGACCATGACACAGTAAATCTGAATGGCCTCATCCCACTAGCCCCACCCACGTGCTCAGCGTGTACCTAACAACACACCCCCCAGCTGACACCCCTACTCTCCCACAGCACTGTGACTTGTAAATATGAAAGGGGTGCCGGATCTATTGCTAATATGTTACTAAAGGGATAAAGACTATATTGCTAAGACGTTACTAAAGGATGTGGGATGCAATGCTGTTATGGTTCTTAAATCGAACAGATGTCCAGCAGTTATTTTTTAAAAGATGCAAGATACACCCACTGATAGAGCTATTTATGGGTTTAAATATATTACTATTACCACTATTTAAAGACACAAGGGTTTGGTGCTAATGCTGTAAAAATGTTAGAGGATACCCTGCTAATACACCTAGTAAAACAGAGTAGGACAGGTGTCCACTGTATTTATTAAAGGGATGCATCTTGAATAAATTAATATAGTTGTCAAAGATTGCAGGAAGCATGTTACAGTGCAGCTCACAACAGGGGAATATTAGCATTAATGATAGCTGCACAGACAAACTGCATATGCGGTGAACACATTCAATTTGGCAATTCAGAGAGAGGCACTGGTGTACTGAGCCATTTCATCCACAAAGCAATATTACGCTCACACAATAGCAGTCAGGAGGATGCAATAGCACCACACAACCAGCAGATGGGGTCGCATTTCTCCATTAAGGTTAAGAATACGACACAGCCAGAGCAATTACATGAAATAAGGTACACCATGGGATATAACTTTGCAGAAAACAACTGTCAACTTGCAATCATGGCCCCTAATATGAATACTGTTGTAATAATATTTGTCATCAAATACATACTTACATACAAACTAAAAAAAAATTCAATTTAAAACGCTAGTTTGTGAAAAGGCAGCTGGGCTCAACCACCACACCTCCACTCACCTGGCTCAGAGCTGCTGCGAGCAAGAGCTTTAGAGCAGAGTGCAGTTTGATTTCTTTTTCGCCTTCTTCTTTTCCACCGGCGTTTTTCTATTTATCTGTCTGACCAGGTCATAGAAGATCTGTAGCACACAGGACAGAGGAGTGAGCACAGCTGTACTGTCACTCTCCCACCTAGACACACAGACACGTGCGCGCGCGCACACTCGCGCGCACACACACACACACACACACACACACACACACACACACACACACACACACACACACACGCACACGCACTACTAAAGTGAAAAGCGTTAAATCATAGATGAGAGGGACAGGCTTCATAAAAATCATACTGGGTGGAGCCATCATGTTTTATCAGTGCCTCAACAATCTGAATGAACCACAGCAGTTTGTTATCCACAGCAAAGTTTTCTGATTGGCTCATATGAGCCAGAGGGTGGATTTGTTTGGCATGCCAGCAAGCCCTTGGAGTTTGCACTGGTGCACCAGTCATGTGTTTGACTGAGCAAAAACTCCATCCACTGAGGCACAATGATTGACATATGATATCTCCACCCATAATGTAGTCTTTATGTAGTCTCATTTTCCCATTACTGCTGATGGGTGACTTTCAGTTCATCACCCCCACCAGGCAGACTCTCTATCCCACTTGCGCTGTCAGTATGGGGAGGCATCAAGGGATGAACCAAACACACAAATATTAACAAGCCCCACTGGCTACTTTATGCTAACGCGGTTCCAAAAATGGGTTTCACTATTGCGTGGCACTCCTGCTGCGAATTTGGTCTCAGGTCTGCACATGAAGATTCACTGAACCAGGTGGTAAACTGTCTGACTGGACAGGAAGCCTACAGACACTGTAGTCCTCCAAGATTCGGGCAGTGAGGTCCTGGCATAGAGAGCAAGGCAGCATCAGTTCAACACTACAGTCCAACACAGGCAGGCAGGTGGCTTACCTCATTAACGTTGATCTTGGATTTTGCAGAGGACTCTAAAAAGGCACAGTTGTTCCACTGTCTGGCCAGGTTCTGGCCCTGCTCCTTGCCCACCACCCTCTCGTCCTCCAGGTCACACTTGTTTCCCACCAGGATCATGGGAACCTGATTACGGGAGCAGAGAGAGGACATATAGCCACACGTGACACGCCTGCTGAGAATACTGTCCTCCATCTGCAGTTAGGAGGACCGCAAACACCATTCTCAAAAAGCAGTCACAGACCTAAAACATTCAAACCATGCAGTTCAGGTTTATCCAAGGGCTACTTTTGAGATTACTTTCAAATTCCTTGCATGGCACATGGGCCTAAAACAGATTTCATCATTCAAGACAACAAATACAAGTGCAAACAGACCTCTTGCTCCTCCAGAGAGGGAAACTAAGATAAGGAGCTTATTTTCTAGTGAATGCCTGCAGTCTGTGGCATTATCGCTGTTCAGCATGGCAGGTACAGACATCTCATTGAGGTCACTCAAGCAGGAAAAAAAAATTGGCTGTGATTAAAAAAAAAAAAAAAAAAAAAAAGTGGTGTGCTTTTGCCTATTTGCTAAGAGGTGTTGAGGTACAATGTTCAGATGAATGGATCTGAAAGCGCAAGGAGGTGACTCCTGGGTTCTTTTTTTAAACCGTGTTCTGAAAATAGAATGCGGGGTCAGTGTGATAAAAATACAGAGCGGCTTGAATGGGACACCTGCTGTCCTTGGGAATGCGTCTATCTCTGAATGCATGGGAGATTGGCATTCGTAAATTCATTAGAAGGCCTCAGGGGGAGGTTTTTTTGACATCCTGTGAGACTATTAGTACAGGATTGGTACATCCAGCTGAAGATCAGTTTTGGATTTCAATTTTCCTTGTAATTTACTCATCTATACTGACTACTGCCAGAGATTAAATTGCTTAAATGAATTTCACGCCCCAGTGGGATACAAGATACATTTTTTTTTTTTTGCTTCCCCACAAAGTTCTATCTGAACTCAAGAGTTTTGTATTGCTTGCCTTAGTTTCATTCTCATATAATGCAATAGCAAAGATCTGTCCATCCCCAATGTCGACAAAACCGTGAACGACAGACTGCCATTCAATGCCTGTTCAAACACAGCTGGCAGCCCAAAGTGAACAGGGGGACTGTAAAGACAAGCACCAACTCAAACACAAATAATGACCACCGCCATGACGTTTCTGACAACTGCTCTTAGTACCATAAATTCTACACAGTGAGATGGGGAGTGGACCAATGGGCACGCACTTGCCTCCGTCCCACTCTGGGTCCAGTGGGACAGGGGCAACCGGAGCGGCTTAAACACAGCTACGGAACCATCGAAATCAGAGACAGCGGCCCAATGTGCACACAGTGAAGCTGTTCTACAACCCCATATAAAATGGGGTGCCGTCCAAAAGCAGACAGGTTCCCCCTCTGAGTCGGACTCTGCTCAAGATTTCTTCCAATCCATTCAGGCCTGGGATCTCTGTAAAGCTGCTTAGTGACAAATTCCCCATTGTAAAGACCACCACACAAATGAAACTGAATTGAACTGAATAAAATCACAGCAGCCTATATCACCTTTAGATGTTCAAACCTGACCTACACAGCTACCTGGCTCCTGTATTTCCTACAGCTTCTGTGAGTGGTCAGTCTCCAATCCAGTACATCTATGTGTTTAAATATGAATCGGAAATAGAACAAGTTATAGCCAAAGGAGTCCACAGGGCGCTGCACGGAAAGGGCCATCCTGGGAAAAAAGAAGGAATGCCAATAATATGAATAAATAAATAAACCCTGACTCGGTTGCCCCGTTAGGGACCCCTCTCGACCCGAATGAGAGCCGTTGCCAGCGCACCGGTTATCGCACTGCAGCACCTGACAGCTTTCAAGCTCGCGCAAACGCAGCCAGTAGCCTGCCGCCGCTAAGGTTTAATGGTTTCCATATCTGCTCCAATCTGCATCTCAGCCCCCCTGACGGCTTCTGCCTTCACAAACCGTGCTCTACCTCAGTGCGGAGCGGCGCTGGCTATTTAAGGAAGAGAAAGAGAAAGCCGTGCCCTTCCCTTGCCGTCGCAGGATAAAATCAGTTTCCTGCCTCTCTCTCATTTGCTGTGATCTCCATGCCCCATCTGCTCGGTGGAATGGAATAGAGAGAGAGAGAGAAGCAGAGCCAGAGTTAAGACAGTGAGTAAGCAAAGGAGAGAGAGAGAGAGAGAGAGAGAGAGAGAAGCAAAAGAAAAAAGGGAGAGAAGGAGCATGCTTTGATGGTGAGGCGGCCGACTCAAAGCAGAGGCAGGAGTGAGGCCTTACTCTGACCGGCGGGAGCTGTAGCACAGCCCTGCGGTTTGTTTATGCAGTACGCAGGCTGCATCTGAGGTCAGGCTGCAGGTTTATTTAAACACAGAGCCGGAGACTGCAAGTAAAAACGCTAGCAGCAGCACCCCCTGGGAGCAGACGGGCGTGAAAGAGGCCGGAGCAGAGCAGGAGCTGAGGAGAGGAAGTGTTCCTGTTCCCAAATCCCCCTCCTCGGGGGTGAGGCGTGGCACAGAGCCCCGCCAGGAGAGCGGGCTCCAGGTGTGGGGCGGCACGTCACCGCACAGGATGCTGGGTGTTTTCCTTCGTCTCCTCGGGCCGGGCCAGAGGAAGCGCCTCGCGGGCGCAGGAAGGGGGGTTAGGGACAGTGTCCCCCCTTGTGAGGCTTTTGGGGAGGTGGGGTAGGGGGGGGCTGGTGTTTGGACTGACCACAAGGAGGAATGGCCCACACTGTTTGGAATCCAAATAAGCTTGGGGGGGAGACGCTGTATTTAGGTATCCCAGGAGCCAGAGTAAAAACACAGGCAGGTATTTCTACACAGACATTGGGCTTAAGGTGGAGACAGGAATGCCCTCATTCAGCACCAAAAATTCACTGCCACTAAAAGCAACCCAGAGACTCTGGAGCAGAACCTCACACAATGAAGAGCATCATCTGGTTTTAGACAGGTGTGAGTGACATCTTTACACTGATGTGATCGTCCTGACTTCTTCCAAACGTTTGGTACCTCATTAGTCCAGCGGTGATCATATGGAACAATTAAATTAAAGTACCTTGCTCCAGAGTGTGGCACTAATGTCAAATCCTTACCAGACCACAGCATGAGTGTGCCTAAATTCCACTGGCACTGGCTTCACTCAACACAAGGAAGAGCATTTAGCTAATGCCACACAGTGCTGAAATATACACTCAACAAAAAATACATGTCCCACAATATTTTCCTTTCAGACAACCAGAAGAATCCCTTCCAAAACATTCCATTTCTAAATTTGAAAAAAAGAACATCTGGGGTTTAAAAAAAAAAAAATCGTGTTTGTACGTGCCAAACATTTATCAATAAATCCTGTGTCCTCTGTGCATCTCCAACCAAGCACTTGCTGTAGATTCGATTTTCAACTTTTTCCTTTAAAACACTTTAAACTTCAACACAATTTAATGCTGAAATTTGATATACACTTTTAATGACAATAAAAACTTTTCAGAGCCCCAAGTGCATTCACTGCATGTTAATTAGCAAAACATGCTGACCGGCAAATACAATTATCTGTATTATACCCCCCGCAGGAACTGCTTCAGATAGAAACGAAATGACAGGAAGGAACAGGCACAACAGCCACCACTGTGAAATCAAGGGGAATTTGGAAGAGAAGCAACAGGAACAGTCAGCAAAAAAAAAACAGCACTGCTGTTCCTGCTAGTCAAGGGGAACTCCTGTTTTACTTTGCATTTAATTATTAACTACGTGTGATTGAAGGGCTTGAGAGACCGTTTCTAACTCGACCTGCATAAATGTTCAGGACACCATTTTTCTTCTAGAAAAAGTCCAAACTCTAAGACACCTGAGAAGAGCTCTCATTCACACCTTTTTTAAACAATTCATTGCTTTTACAGTTAAGCTGCAATCTGTTTAGGCTGCATTGACAGATGGCCAAACTCTACAAACTGACAAAGAGAGGAATCTGAAAATGCCAAGAGGTCATTGAAAACCACTGCAGCCGTGGCATGTGAACATTTCACACACAGTGACACGCAGCCTTCTCGTGCCTCAGTACCTCACCTTGTAGGTGTAGAGGAGAGGGTTTACACAAAAAGTAAAGTAGAATTAGGCCCCACAGGTTCCAGCTTCCAGGCTCCACGTAGGCCACCTAAAAAAGGCAGTCGCTGTGACAGGCATGCCAGCCCACTGGGGTGCCACAGAGGCCAAATGGTGCACAGAACCCTCACACTGACCGTGAATGCCGACACAGAAGTGGAGCAGCAATGGAAGTCCTATAAGCCCCACTGTTTAAAAACACTATCAGCATGGGAGAAAGCCACTGAGAAGGACACATGCATCTTCTCCCAGAGATTTAGGCAGGTAGCTGTGGATGAGGCCAAAGCCAATACCAACTGAATGAAAGCACATGTGGTAAACAGTGCCCACACTCAAAACTGATGAGCACAAATCAGCATTTATTTGTGGATTTCTGCAAGGGTGCTGTCAATCATTTTGGTTACATGCACAGTAGGTTTTCAGCACAAATAAACTGTACTGCAGAGGCAAAAAATTATCCAGCCAAACAGCACTTCAAATGCATTTGCTCAAATCCTCAGAGATCTCTAGTTCCCTGAAGTGCAACCTGTGCAATAAATGCCTGAAAACAACAGGAGGCAAAACACACAGAACGTGAAAGAAGGCAGAATGATAGTCTGATGGAGACACTGCACTAAACATTCAGTCGTCATTGATCTAAATTTCTATTTATAGTTTAATGTTAGTTTTAATGTCAATATGACATTTGAAAGAAAAAAATCATTGATTGGATTATTTTTTCTTACACTGATAGGATGAGACTTTACTTAATGGCATACAGGCTCTTGGCAAATGAGAGGTTTTTACTGCCCACCCTCCTGTAGCCCATTCACAGTGCAACAAAAGCCGCTCTTTAGCCACTCTGCTGTGCTCTCAGTGCTTCCTTAGCTGGGACTGTGCCGATCTCTACAAGCTGCCTTTCACACTCCAAGGTGGTTTCTTTCTGGCTCCAAAGCAGACATTCTGCAGTGTGAATGGAGGCAGTGAATTGGTGGCGCTGGCACAATGTGTGCGCTGGCATGTAAAAGAGCGCATCACAAATGCCGGACGGCTGCGGTTGGGTTAAACGGCCACTCAGCAATCTGCACACACAGGCTTCCGCCGTCTTCCGCTGCTATTCAACGGTCTCGCGAGGGACCGCTTACGGCGCTGGAACCACGCTCCTGCCGCTACAACACGCTAAATAATGACACACAGCGTGTAAAATGTCAAATTAGGTTGTCCCTCTCCTGCAAGCATTACGGAATGACAAAAACCCCTTGTATGTCGGCCGTCCCTTCTTTCACACCACAATGTTTTCCTGGAAGCCTTGTCGTAACCCTGACTGCTGAGAACCCAATCTTCCTTTCTCACAGATGCAATACTTTAGGTAGGGTTTCTGTTCCCACACACAGGGTAAAAACCAAATCATTCACAAAAAGGAAGGCTCAATACAGTGTGTGTCAGCCAGTTATGGCACTTATTCCATGCAGGCTTAGGCCTATGGCTCAGAGCCAGGTCTGCGTATGGGCTTTAGCCATTGGCTGACAATGACCAATGAATAAGGCAAAACGCAACTGGCTTCATTCCACCAGGATAGGGTAGGTTTGTGGTCTGATCACTCTGCCACTGTGGGAACCCTCTAGAAGCTTATGAGGTGTTTGCGAGCTGCTCAGACGACATCAGTGCAGATGCACCTATCCTCCAATCGCAACACATTGAAATCACAAATCTTTAATAAATTCACATGTTCACAAGACGTAAATATTTGTAGATTTAAAAGTTTTTGCCCTGAGTTGAAGCATAAATATTTAGTACTGTGACAGAGTCCCTGCCTGATGGATTGGGAATGACAGGACAAAGAGAACAGCCATCTACTACTCAAAACCACCTTTGAAGGGTGCAGCAGGAAAACGCTAACGTTAGCATAACAAACAGTCTGTCAGCCGACCAACACACTTAGGCCCTTGTGAACTCTACCAAATATGTTGGCATGGGTTTAGGGAAAGGAATGATGGAAAAAATTCAAAGATTTTAAAGTTTTGAAAACAAGACTATTATCTTTGCACGTAAGTTTGAACTTCGCACAAGAAGGTTTACATCTACTTTGCCACAAAGTGCTGGCGTGGTACTGTAAATATTGCTTTAGACAAACACACTCTTACAAGCGTGGTAATCAGTGGGTACACCCCTGCAAATCACTGGTATGTTTGCTGTTTGATGTGAAAGTGGCTTCTGTAGTGATGCAACTGTAGACCACAAGGAGGGAGCCAGAAAGCTGGACCATGATGCAGTGAGACAATGGAGTAAGGACCATGCTGTAACACAGGCTGTGCTATTACAGGCCTACCTCTCTGCTGTATATTGATCAGAGGCCAGAGATGAGGGCAGATGGGTGTGCAACACCACATGCACTCAGGCATGTCTCATTAGCAAAACAAGGCTGTGACCCTCACCCATTACCAGAGGCTTGCAATCCAAGGGGGGGGGGGGGGGGGTGCAAGATGAATGCCACACCAAGCTAATGACAGCTAGAGGTGACTTTGGGTAACCTTGAATGGACCACATGTGCATTACAAGAGATATGAGAGGTTGGAGTGTCAGGGCAGGATCCAAATCCACCATAAATTAACAACCATGAGTTGTATCACGGGGACACCAAGACAGTCCTTGACGCATGAGCTGACCAGATCCTCCCCTGAGGTCAGTCCATTAATAAAGGCCAAGGGTGTGTTGGACTTCAGAGATCTGTGCAAGAAGGGAGTGATCTAGAACGTAACCTGTGAGTGCATGGCAGTGTATATCAATCCTTTAGGCTACCCAATATAAGAGGGAGAGGGAGAAAAGGAGAGGGAGTTCACCATCCTTTTCGGTAAATTTCCTAGTACATTCTTCATGTTGTTATGCTTTGGCAATACAAATGCAATCTTTGTTCTGCCAATACAGCGAGGTGAACTGAACTATACTGAGAAAGAGTGAGATAAAGCCAGGAGAATGGAAAGAATGAGAGGGTGACAGACAGAGGGATAAGAAGAGACAGAGGCAGAGCATAGCTACAGGCAATGATGTCATGATCCACTGTTGCCCTGCCTACTCCATGTGCTTTTAAGGGGTGGGGGCGGAGCTACTGGCTGGACAAGGCTCACTCACAGGTGCAAACACAGATAGCATACACTCCCTGTGTTGCTGTACTGTGGCACACAAGAGCACACTGCCCTCACAATATCCTGTTGTGTTTGTTTTTTGTTTGAGTAGTGTTTGCTTATCTCAGTTCGGAGAAACCCTCTACATGTTTTCTATTGCACAGCTCAATCTAGCCCACCAATCAAAAGCACCCTTGGTGAGGTGAGGGGAGGGGCTGAGGGAGAATGAGGCGGTGATTATTCAGGCAAGAGAGAGGTGCTCTGCGGCACTCAGTGATGGGAAATATCTTTCTTTTACAAAGGAAAAAGAAAGGGGCTCAAGCTAGCCACATCTTCCACTAAAGAACATAAATTAAGAAGAGGGAGGAGTGGTACAGACACCACAAAGGAACACAGTCATTTAAAGCACCTGCATCCCTACACTTTAACCCTCACCTACAGCCAGCCATTTAAGTTACGCTCCCAGGGAAATGACATCATACACTGGAAACTGCCTGGGTGGTACAAACTTTTTGAGTTCACTGTGGGAAGAGGCATGGCCACATCCACGGTCAAAGGGCAAAGCTTAGCTGACCTCAAAGGCTACTTAGACAGCCCCTTTCTTCATATGGTAGACACTTTGGACTTTCTGGTACGGTGTACTCTGTTATTCTTCTTGCATTACCTGCAGATGTGTACCTGCTAAGCACTGTGTGGGTGTGGGGGTTAACTCACATCTTCAGTGTCCTTTACTCGCAAGATCTGTTCCCTCAAGTCCTGTAGGTCGTTAAACGTCGACTGTGCTGTGATGGAATATACTAAAGCGAAGCCTTGGCCGTTCTTCATGTACAGGTCCCTCATCGCCGTGAACTGCTCCTGGAAGGACAGAGGGACAGAGTACGCGTCAATCCCAGGACACATGCCATCATCCCCCGCCCAGAGTGGCCTGCTCCCACAACAAGCACTTAACACGTCTCTCCATAATCTTCCATCATTAGCTCAGCGGACGCCCTCATCCAGAGCGACTTAGCTGGAATATCACGTGCACAGCTGGATGTTTTACTGAGGTAATGTGGGCTAAGTGCCCTGCTCAGGGGTGCAATAGGAGCGCCCGGCGAGCGCCGCTCCGCACCGCGTCGCACGGAGCACAAAGCCCCGGGTGGGTCGGTAAACCTGTAAATCCAGGCGTGCCGCTGGCCCCGCGCCAGGCCTGCCCAGAGAGGATCGGGCTCACTTACTGTCCCTGCTGTGTCCAGGATTTCAAGCATACACTGCTGACCGTCTACTTCCACTTGCTGCGCAGGAGACAGGGAGGGAGGGAGGGAAGAGAAACATGATGAGTAGGCAAGGTCACAAATGGCCTGGCTGCAGGAATCTCTCAAACGGAGCATGCCAGGAGCTCTTACCTTTCTGTAGGAGTCTTCTATTGTGGGGTCATATTTCTCCACAAATATTCCCTGTACAAATTGGACTGTCTGGAAGAGAAGAAAGAGGAGAAATGAGCACACCGAATCAAAGGCACTCTTCACCCCCACTTTGATCTAACTGAGAAAGAGACATGAAGCTACTGAAGGAGGCTGGTCAAAGGCAGGCACAACGCAATCACTGTGTAACATCCATGGCATCTCTTCAATCAATGCACACACTGTCACCTGCTCCTCTGTGTGCTGTGGGGTTTGTTATGAAAAGAAAAAAGCATTGTTAAATTTGTTTTTTCTCCCTGAGCCCTAAACAGTGGGCGCTTGGTGGAGAGAAGGACAAAATGCTGAAGTGCCAATGCCTGATTGGGTGAGGTGCCAGCCTATAAGAGTGGGCTCCCACTGGGCTGACCCTTACAGAGCCCTGCCCACCACCCTGGGTGGGTGCCAGCCCTACTCACGGCACAGAGAGAAGGAGAGCACCAGAGGGAGGGGGGAGAGAGAGAGAGAAGCAGAGGGAGAGTAGAGAGAGAACCAGAGGGAGGGGGAAGAGAGAAGGACAACAGAGCACAAGAAAAAGAGAGCAAAGGGGGGCAAGAAAGAACAAGAGGCGGGCAGAAGGAGCCGAACAGAAAGAGAGGCAGCTAATGTTGACTTCTCCCATAACCTGTGGGACAGTGAACAAGTAAACCAAGATTACATGAGTATACATGTATATATACACACAGTTGTTTTTGTTCATATTAATGTTTGTTTGATTGTTTGATAAATGCTCTGATGGTGCAGTTTGTTTTCTGCCATGCCAAAAAAGCTCAATTTGAATTGAACTGAGGGGCAGAGAGAGGAAGACAGAAAGAGAGAGGGATGGAAAGAGAGAGAGAGAGAGAGAGAGAGAGAAAGAGAGAGAGAGAGAAAGGCTTTGCCGGGCTGTGATGCTTAACACCAGAGCGGTTTACGCAAATGACACTAAGCACTCCTAGGCTGTCGCCATGGCTACTCAGAGGTACCAGATTTATGCCAATTCAGCTCTGCGCACAAGTCGTGGTTATTTCAGTGACTCACATACACAAAATCCAGGCGTGAAAACGAATTTCTGATGACTACCACAAAATCATAATCATAATCATTTCCTCCAATTTGTAGAACTTGGCTCCAATGCCCACTGCCCACTACATAACAAAGATGGAGGGCATTCCTGGCAAAAAAACCTAGCAACCAGTCAGAGTAGCAGCGCTAATGCTCCTCATTGGACTGGCTACTGTAAAATGGGGCTGGTTGGGTTGGGTGGACAGATTCTGGAGACTGTGCCAGGACTGTAGGGATTACACTAAGGGACAGTAACAGACACTCAATTGGGCGACTATCCACTAAAGGTGCTGACAGCCACCCACACACTCATCAGCCTCATGCACAAGCATGGGTTACATGACCTTTCAGGTCAAGGATGATGACCATTTTGCCAACCAATGAAGGAAAAGGAACACAGGGGGAGCTGGGTAAGCAGATTTCAGGCATTCAGAAAGAGCATAAAGAGCCGCAGGGAGGCTCCCGGGAGCAGTTTTCACTATAGCTCCCCCCTCCCGGTCCGGAACGGAGCTGACAGAACCCCACCCCCCACCCCAGGATACTCACCAGAGCGGACTTGCCCACACCTCCAGAGCCTAGCACCACTAGCTTGTATTCACGCATGGCGGGGTCTCTTCACCAAACAGTGCAGCAGTCTGGAGGAGGAGAGAAAGACAGAGCTTGGTTAAAAAGCAGTCCTCTAACCGATTCATAACACAATCCCACGTCTATCTGATCAGTGTAGCCTCTATTGTCACTGAGCGCAGGGTCAGACAGATCCAGCCACGGGAATGTGCTTAAAGGGGAGCTCAGCTTCCTGATGACTGTACATTTCCCACCGGCAGGCAAACAGCAGGGAGCAAAGGAAGTCGATTTGCAGCGGGTAAAATCGATTAGCGCGCGCACGCTGCTGCGAGCTGACACGGGGGCGACCGCCGGACGCTGTTGCTCTGGATGTGTAGGCACGGACATTTAATGCCGGGCTCCAATTCAGCGCGGCCGGCCACACGCGACGAGCTCACCACATAAAACAAGGAGGAGATCAGGAGCAATGTTCTAGCAGATGTTACCCTGTAGTATTAGCAGCGACCTGCTCTGCCCTTCCCCAAAGCCATACCTCCTCAGGAACACTCCAGGCCGGGCAGACAGACAGCGTCTAGAGTGTATAGATTTCCGGCAATTTCCAGTCAGTGGAGACAAGACAGGCAAGTCTGAATATGCAGGAATGAATAATGCATAGATGCTAATCCCCTGGTATAAGAAACCTCGCTAGGCTTAGGAGAAGAGAGAACTCTATATATACAGTATACAGGACACAGAGCGTAGTGTGCACGCGTTACAGAGAGAGAGAGAGAGAGAGAAGGGGGGGGGGGCAGTCTGCCAGTTCCAGGCCAATAACTTGAAGATGTATGCTTTCTGTACATTGCTATGAGCAGTGATCCGTAGTGCTTGCCCAAGCACGAGACCACATAAGGCTTCCTCCAGCGTGCTGATGCTAGAGGTATAAAGACTATCTCCTCCTCTCTCTCCCTCTCCCTCTCCCTCTCCCTCTCTCCATCTCTCTCCCTCTCTCTCCATCTCTCCCTCTCTCCATCTCTCCATCTCTCCATCTCTCCATCTCTCCATCTCTCTCCCTCTCCCTCTCCCTCTCCATCTCATTCCCAGAGAGCTGTGCCTAAACGTTGCGGCTTTTGCCTCAAACTCTTGGAGCTGAAGAAGCGCCAGAGAATATTCCTTTTGAAGCGGCCAGACGTGACAGGAAGAGATAAAAAAGCTGGCCGCGGCTCTGATGGAACCGCTCGACACACTCCGGCCGCGAGGCGCACAGCACACTGAGAACGACGCGCCGCGCATGACGCACTAACAACGATGCAGGAGCAGGAGGGACAGCCTGCCCTCACGCACCGCTGCTCCGCTCCCCGCCCGGTTCAACGTCCGACTACATCAGCCTCAGGAAAAATATAATTCAGTGCGAGAGCTGGAGCCATCGCCCGTTACCTGAGAGGAGAAGCAGAGGAGATGGTACTTCTCCTCCAGCAACTGGGCCCCAGAAAACACGCTCCCCGAGAACTGGGATTCCTGGGAAATGAGACGGGTACGCGGAAACACAACACAAAAAATAAAAAAAGAGAATTCTTGAGGCTCATCCCTCCTAAGTCAGAGGACTAGGCCATATATGGGCATCCAGCTCCTCAGCTCTCTTCCCACAAAACCCCCTGACCACCTGCCTACAGCATTAGACAACTCCTCCGCTGCTCTTAAATCCTCTCTCCCTTGTGTTAGTCAAATAAATAGAGCTGGGACTCTGCTCTCATAAACACGACTCACTGGCAGTTACACGCTCTTGCGGTTAGTCGCTCGTGCTCAGACACGCGCGTACACACACACACACACACACACACACACACACACACACACACACACACACACACACACACACACACACACACACACACACCTTTTAAATCTATGACATCATCCAATCATTAGCCCCCTTTTTTTTTGCTCAAAAGAGGCTTTTTTTCTCCATGTAAGGTTTGAAACTGGGAGGATGGGGGCAACGACATGACTTTAACAGATTTCAGAGGTTTCACATTCTGGCTTTCAGATGACAGAAAGGGAGGGAGATGAGAGGGAGAGAGCCGAACATCAACCAGCAATTCCCAGAAGTGAATATCAGAAAACGGTTCGTCATCATAAACGTCTCCAAGTGGTGAAAGGCCCTGCGTTCACTGCACACTGCCAAAACCTCCTGCTCTCAAAAAATGTTTTAATAAATTTGTCTCAAACTCCCTCAACCATTTAAAAGTTAGTTACCGCTAGGCTGCGCGTACCCTTTTTTAATGAAATTCAAAGACTGACCATTTGAAATACATATTAAAAGTTAGGAAAAGTGCAGCGAAGTCATAAGAACTGCTGATGTGCTGGCTCTGCCTTCCAGATCTACTATGGCTTTTCCCTCCCCCAGCAAGAGCGAAATAAACATGGTGTCCCCACCCACCACTCAGGGAGTTGAACCAAAGTCGCCCCTCTGTGTCTTTCCAAAAACATGGAGCGCATCCTACACCCACAGAGAGCGTCCAAGGGTTACACTGACAGCCTGGGGACTGGGACGGGAGGGGGGGTGGGGTTCTGAGGTAATCCTACAGCAACACGCCTCGGGGTGGTATCCTACACCGCACTGTCATGAGAAACGGCTTCCTGCTGTCCGGTGTGGGTACATGCCCTCGCGTCGGGGACGCGCAGGTGATCTACAGCCACCTCCGCCGAACCCTCCCTGAGCGGCCGCCAACCGAGCGCCAATCCCAGAATCACCGTGCCACAAATAGCCTAATCTAATTATCGCTCCAGAGGCATGGAGAGGACAGAGCTTCGGCCTACACAGGCAGCAGAGTGCAAACGCAGCCGAGCCCGATAACACCGTCAGCCTTCAGACAAGAGCCCATGCAGAAGAGAAATGGCCCCGAACATGCTGTCCGAACACATCCGCGGCCAGGCACCTCCCTCAGTTACAATGAGAGTGACAGCCTAACCCAGGCACCGGACGGGGATCCGCACACACAGATCTCTCAGTGATCTCAGCACGGCTAAAGGGGTAATATATTGGCCACCATCCTGAAAAGCACAGAGCTGGACAGGTCTCTATCTTTGCGAAACGCCACCGTTTGCCCTGCGTTTGGGGGTGGGACACGGCGCCAGCACACAGGAGCGCTCTGACAAAAGCAGGTGGCTGAGGGGGAGGGAGGTTTGCAGGGCGGGTGCCAAGGGCGAGCGCCACGGCCTTCTGTTTGCACTATTGCTAGGAGATCCACACAAATCACTCCACTAAACAAACACTGAAAGGAGCCGTCCTGGTTCCAGCGGGCGCCATCTTGGCTCAACAGGTTGATTAACGTACGGAGATGGAGCGCTGACAGGGAGCCAGTCTCTGCAGCTCTCTCTCGCATCATCACAGCAGAAAACGGCTCGAGGTTCCAGGAGATGTGGGGCTCCAGAGAGAGGTGAGGCACAGGCTTGCTTCCCTTACTGATTCACTGCGATTACCCTCAAAACAGAAAAGGAAGGGATGGGACAGCCCCGTCAATCCGCAGCAAGATTTAACCTCACTCTTCCCCTCCAGTGCCATGTATAGATCACGGCAATCACAGTAAGCACAGTGAGTCAGACCATTTAGTCAGACCTTGCACATCTTCATCACACCGGAGGCAGTGTGGTTGTTCAAACAGGAGATAGCAGATGGGGTACAAAATGGAATACATGAACACATGTTATGAGCAAGGCTTGAGTCACGAGAGTCCATGAAACCTGTAGATACACTGATGAAAATAACCCAGAAGAGGCAGGAACATTCAGCTGTAAGATCCGCTGTCAGCACAAGGCGGAGGTTAGTTAACGCTGCGCTCGACTGGTGCGCTGTTCCCTTTGAAGGGCGAGCTCGGAGCATCTGCGTTGGCGCATTACGCAAGCGCTTGTTTGTGCCGCGCTCAGAGAGGAGACAATGAGCCCTTCGTGTCCCTCTCCCCGCCTGGACCCGCAGAGCCATTTGCAATGCTAACGAGCCCGAGCGCCGCTGAGCGGGACAGCGCCCACCACGCCGGCGGAGAGAGAGCCGGGCGGCTGGTCGCCGCCGCGCTGCCACCGCGCTGCCACCGCGTGTCACCTGACTCCCCCATGCTCCCTGCTGAGGACACGTGGGCACACACAGCAGGGGATGGGGTGCGCGTACAGCTTGGCATCTCGGTGTCTTTATGTGCCAGTGCTTAGGGTGCTCAGCCTGCAATCGGAAGGCTGCAGGCTCAAATCCTGAGAGCAAGAATGCATTACAGGCAAAATGCGAGCTCTGTAAGGGGACCCAGAGAAGGGTGCCCAGTAAGCACATGATAACAGATCACACAAGCGCTGCATATAATAATATATTACATAACAGTAGCTACATAACATTAATAGCATATAATGGTATAATAAGTTACTTGTAATAAATTAAAAATACCTAATTTCATCTCAATTTGTCTCCATTGTTAAAAAATATAATAAAAATAACTTAGTCCTGGAACTGTGGGCTATTCTGGACCTTAACAGGCCTTCTCAAAGAATGACCTGTTTTTTCCTTTTAACATTAACTCAGCTGCAGCCTGAGACTAACTGATTACTAAATGACAAATAGAGAGGTAAACCAGAAGAC
Source organism: Megalops cyprinoides (assembly GCF_013368585.1). Classification (NCBI taxonomy): domain Eukaryota; kingdom Metazoa; phylum Chordata; class Actinopteri; order Elopiformes; family Megalopidae; genus Megalops; species Megalops cyprinoides. Next base: position 26,163,785 of record NC_050589.1, read on the forward strand.
AGTGTATGTTTGGGATTGGATGCACAAAACACAAATTAATACAATGTTTCTTTAAATATCCATATGAACACTTTTCAGATGAGTTGAATTTTCTGACAAGACAACTGCAGAAACCCTACAATATTACACACAGAACAACAGCCAGTCAGAGGAGCTGAGGCACGATCACCTCCACCTGGGCAAAGAAGATTAACTAAACTGATATGACCTGGAGTGCAGCATGAAGCTGCCAATGCACTGCACACCCACTGCACTGAGCTCCTGGTCCTGTTCTTCCCAGTGTAGCACCACTGCACACCCACTGCACTGAGCTCCTGGTCCTGTTCTTCCCAGTGTAGCACCACTGCAAACCCACTGCACTGAGCTCCTGGTCCAGTTCTTCCAAGTGTAGCTCCACTGCACACCCACTGCACTGAGCTCCTGGTCCAGTCGTTGCCAGGGCAGTTTGGCCCTCCCTCCCGCGAGGCCCTTTGATGTCAGCTGCTGCGATAAGGCCGCTGTTTGACGGCAGACCTGGCGAGCCATGGCAGCTTGGGAAAAAGCGACTAATTTACCGTTATCTGCAGCTCCCGCACGGCAGCTGATAAGTGTGTGCAGAGCAAGCCGCTGTAATGTTCCCGACTCACGCAGCACGGAGACCAGGAGCACCTGTGGTCTGAGCCCGAAAGCAGCTGGCACCATCAGAGCGTCCCTCTGTCGCTCCTGGCATGGTGGCTAAGGAGCTGGCCTCTCAACTTTCAACCTGCGGGTTCAACTCCCAAGTGAGGCATAACTGATACACTCTTAAACAGGACGCTGAACCTAAAATGCATCAGTACATCCAGCTCTATGATATCTATGTGTGTAAGCATATATGCATATAAGCATGAGTACATTCCCTCAATTTAAACTCTGGCCTCTGCTCTTTGCTTTTTCAACGATGCAGACGAAAAGCTTACCAATGCCTCAGATGCGGTCACTTAGAGTTCTTCCCGATTTTTGCCAAGCACAGCCATTACCCCCATGTCATTAGCCCTGCAATGAGAGCACGGCATCTCAAAGCGGCGACTGGCTCTAAAACACAGGGAGCTTTGAGCGCAGCGGAGGCGTGCCAGCAACACGACGCGGGGAACAATGGCGCCCGAGATCTGCCAAAGCAAAGCAACCAGCTACGCTAACAAATCTCCTATTGTGCTGCCTCCACAGAGCAGGCCCCCCTCCCTCCCCCCTCCCCCCTCCCCGCCGCTCGGGGTTCGGGCGCACAAAGACGTGGAAATTCGAAGGAGACGGCACGTTGGGGTCCTCATGCCGGGTGAGTCACGAACCCCGCTGCGCAGCTCCTCGGTCTTTGGGTGATGCGCAGTTGTTCTGCTCTGTGACAGCGTGTGCTCCAGAAAATGGCTGCCATGATCCCAGCTCCATTGGCACACAGTCACTTTCCCAATATTACCCTTAATATCACAATACTGGGACATACAGGGATGGGGCACCAAGGAGTGGAGCCAACTACTCTCTACTCTGGTCAACCAGGGACATGCTTGCCTAGGCTCACCCTCAGTCTCATTCAGATATACATTCCCCCTTGACCCTAATGTTCACACAGGGGGACTGAACATGAGTTCCTGCCTGGAGGGCCTACATGGACAGCCTACTATGGGTGCCATATGGAGCATTCATGGTATATGAGCATTTTGCAGTCTAACTGGGATCAGTGCTGAATTCTAGCTACACCTGCTGCCAGCAAATGAAAACAAAATATGAGAACTTAAGGCGATAATAAATTAATCTGATTAAAAAGCCTCTGCAGAGAGAAGGCCACTGGATACTCATCGTACCAGCAACGGGACCCGCTCTGACTACGTGCATGGCGTTCGACATGACTCTCCGGCAGAGAGGCAAGCTCAGCGGTTTCCTCTGAGTGTGGTGGCAGAGTACGGCTGCGCTTGTGAGTGAAGTCAGAGGCGTTTTGCTTTCTTCCATTTTCCAATGGGTTGTCTGCGAGCTCCAACAGCGTGCGGGAGTGTGCTAAGCCAGTGGTTTCGCGGTATGCCAGCTTTAGATGGCAAACATGGCTCCCGGGTTGACCGAATTACCAAAAATAATTCAATACAATTAGAGAGAGAGAGAGAGACAGACAGAGAGAGAGAGAGAGAGAGAGAGAGAACACATCAAGCAGGTCAGTGAATGCACAAACAGCTGTGGTTTCACTCCCCAGAACTTTGATAACTGTCAAAGCCATCAACCACCAATCACAGTAGACAGCTGGCAAACAATGTAAGTAGCGCAACATAAACTCTTACAAACGCATCACTGTTGACTGTCCACACACAATAATAGCTTTTAAGAGTGAATCTTTGTCTATGCATTACTGTTGCCTTGACTTATACAACATCAGCTTTTATACTTTGGATTTTGGGAACTTTGGGCTTTTGTACTTGCTTTGAGGAATAATGTAAACATTCCCAGATAAATCGAATAAAAAATAAATGGGGACTCTGGTCAAAGAACTTCCATGAAACACTGGGATCGTCAGCAATGAGCCTGATTCAGTTAAACTCAGTGTGAACCAAATAAGTCCTAATCTATATAATGATACCACAGAAAACCTAGCACAAGTTCACTACTTGTGCCATAAAACCCAGAACTGTCCATTGTTACTTCAAGGGTACATCAGACTTCAGAGGGCCTATGTCCATGTACCAAGGTTCAAGTAGCTGACACAGAATTACAGTTTTAGGCATTCCATGTTCCAGGCTGTTCCAGTAAATGGACAAACACAAGCACCATGCTCTAAGTTGAGCTCTTTCCTTTGAGATAAGGAAAGGTCAGAGGTGCGATGACCCGAGAGTGGGAGATTCAGACCACACATGCAGCTGAGGTGGAAAGCACCAATGGACTGATAACAGTCTCTCTGCATCCGCGACCATGAGCTACAAAACCAACTGGCACCGCTCAGTGCACGGCCTAACGCAAGCCAACAGCCCACCGCCATCACCAGAGCAAATCTGCGGCGGCCGTTCACAGCATTTTCATCCCGTGGCTCTGAAATCCGAGCTGGTCGATAATGTGACTCACAGGAGCGGCGGACTCCGGTGCGGCCCCGGTGCCGAGGGCAGAGGGGAATTAAAGCCCGCTTGAGATGATGACACCGCTCATCTTCCCCCTTTCTCCTGCAGGCGTATTGATCACACAGTTCCCATGATCCCGTGCCCGATTTGGAAGCAGCCCAGGTCTTCCCTCCAGCCTGACGAGGCCCGGAAAACACACAGCCCTGTCGCCTTGGGGAGGGGGGGGCAATCTCCAAGACTGACTACATCCTGACAGCGATCATTCCTTTTCTTTTTTTATCCGCATTCGTGAGGCGCTCCTCCTCTCGCTCTCCGTCTCTCACCTTGCTCCAGGCGAGTACACTTCCCCCGCCGAGGCTTTGTCTCTGTGGCTGCAACGCGAGCCGAGCTAAGGTGGGCTCCAGTCATCCCATCAGCTCCCTTCCCCCCGCACCGCACAAACGCAAATACTGAATGTAAACATTTGCTTTCTGCCCTGGGGACCACTGCAGCGAACGCGCATGGAAGGACACTCTCTCTCCCTCTCACAGCAACTCTGCTCTCTTTATTCTCATTTCCTCTGAAATAAGCACTGCAGTTGGGTGACTGGGAAAATTCGCTGGCAGTGTCACCATGTTGCTTCTGTCAGCGCTGTCTGCTAAAAACTGAGCAGACAGGCACAGATGGGAGGAAAATGCGGACGGCCATTGCTGATCACGGCAGGAACCATAGAAACAAAGCCCAGGTTCTCAGAGGAAAGGCCAGCTTGAGAGAGCAGAGAGAGTCCATGCAAGGTTTTTTTATTAGATTACTGTTTTATTTCCTGAGTAGATGGTCTTATCCTCAGCCTTCCACACAGCTCACACATCTGCATATTTACTGAAGCAAACTGGGTAGGTAAAACAGCAGTGCCCCACCTGGGTATGGCTCCAGCAGCTCTGGGCTGGGAGCCTTGCTGTTTGTCTGAATGCAGACAAGCTGTGCTGAGACAAGCAACTGGGGCTCCAGCTCATGCCAGCCTGGGCCCAGCTCCACAGCACCTAGCAGGGGCCGGGAGGAGCAGCAATAATCCATCATTTAGAACAGCAACTACCAATGTCTGCACACAGGGCTTGAGACAGTGCTGTCAGCCTCAGGGACTCTGAACAAGCATGGTGACAGGTCCATTATCACCTGGTATGGGGACATCAAGAGCCAGAAACAAAAAATCAGCCACACAAACACTGCAACTGGTTCCCAAAACCAACCTGATGGGACAATTCCCAAGGGAGTCAAGACACGAATCAAAACAACACCTCCCATGCAGTGAGACTGTAATGTTTAATATGGTAGGTCTAAGCATGCCCTTATGCTCACCACCTACTGGTCAATGCATTTATCCAGTAAAGCCTCAGGTTTATGAAATTCCCAGGGATGCCTCTGAGGTTGGCTCACTGTGCTGTAGAGGACACCCTCTGTCAGGAAACCAGGCCTCGATGATGACAGGCAGGTCACTGTCTGACTGATGCCCCCTAAAACTACCATGAAGAAAGTCCATTAAGGACTGCACTTCCTTAAACAGTAGATTCATTAAGTAACTATGTGTGTGTACATATGCTAATGTGTAATGCTGTTTTGTGTACTGTGTGGTCATTGTATTCTTATTCAATTTCAGTAAAGCCATATAAAAAAAAACTATTGACTGGTATGCTCACAACACACTGGCAGATCACATACATGACTCCAAAATAATCAGACCTTTTTGACGTCAATACTCAACAGTACTGTGACCAAAGACACTTTTAGTCCTGAGAAGAAGTCAATAATGTAATATAGCTTCTACTTGCAAAGGCTGGAATTTAGGTAGGGGTCTCTACTTTATTTTATTCAGTGTTTTTTGCAGCAATACAATTAAACCATGGAATTAAACCCTTCACTTCAGAGTGCTGTGCCACACGATACTCTTAACCAGAATGCAACCAAAGAGCGTCTGTGCCCCACCCCAAGACTACACAGGGCCCAGCCCCCCCAACTCCCAGACAAGACTCTTGCACTTGCAGAACGAGTCCTACACACAGCCGTGAACAGCCCCGTCTACAGCCACAGTCCATGCGTTCACGGTGCACAATCGGTTACCGCCGCCAACCTGTACAGACCACTCCCCTGGATCCAGACCTTCCCGACAGCGTCTCTGTCTGGCCCATCTTTTCTGGCTATGCCCTTGCATGCTGCTGTTTCAGCCTGGCTCATCTCTGTACACTCATGCACAGCTGAGCGTTCTGGTGAGAAGCACAACCCATTGTTCCTCTCAGAACTGCAGCCCATGCGATTACCTTTCCCTGCGTGCTCAAAGCACATCCCCTTATGTGTCCAGGGAGGACTCGTCTCCACACACTGCACACGCATGACGGGAATTATCATCTTTTTAAATGAGCGCGCTGTTGCAGTCCAGAATTAATATGCCCCAGACGTGTCTCTTCATCCCACTGAAAAATTTCTATCTACCTACGGGGAAATTCTCAGATGGGCTACAAACGCTGGCTCTAACAACTGGCTATTGTCTCCTCTCTCTGTACTCCACACAATAGCACCGGTACTCTTTCAAGCAGCTCCTACAGAAGAAAATGTACACCATGTTCAATTTGCGTCACACAGTAAAAATGAAAAAAAAAAAGGGTGGAGGTGGAGTGAAAAAGAAGATTATATTTCCATGGGAATCCTTCATATCTATTCAGCTGCAGACCTACAGCCATTACAGGGTTCTGCGTCTTAGTAGAAATAAATCAAGTCCAGGTCTGGGTATGCGCCACCGGGTTTAGATTTTTACTTGGTTATGCTCCTTAATGGAGAGCTGCCAGGACTGCTTTATACATTCCTTACCTACCTTATATCTTCATACTTTTTTGTACCTACATCAAATTCATATGTACACACTTGAGTGACACCGTGCAGCTGCTCGGGCTCGAAATCCCACCCCCCCGTCCCCTGTGCACACAACCTGCATGTTACAACACAGACAGCAGCTCGTTTCCCACCGTAAAAACCACGAACCAGCTCAACCGCTCCTGTGGGGATGCAGTTCCAGGCGTGCATGGCAAAATTTACAAAGCAGATTTTTAAAGTAAGGACCACTGTAAATAAAGTGACATGACAATCTCAGTGTGCTATGAACAAAAAGTTCAAAACTGTTATCTGTATCATATGAAATGACCCCTATTAGCGTAACCAAAATAAGTATGCGCTCATCAATGATTAAGAGTGGTAGATTAGAGTTATATAGCAGAAACAAAGTTTGTTCCACATTCAGGAGAGCTTAAGTCTTACCAAAGTCACACTTGATTAGCTGCAGCGCAGCGGCAGATGTATCATTTAGAGTTCTGTTCCGCTCGGGGGAAAAGTGGCCGTTATCTCCCCAGAAAGACCGCCACGGGCCAAAGCCCGCACTGAACCGCCACGGCACCTGACTCGGCAAGAGGCCGCGATAGCGCGGAGCCTGCCTATCTCCCCGACGCAGCGCAGCCAATCAACCTCCGGCTCATCCTGCCGCTCATGAACAGGAAGCAGCCAGCCCACCCCACGTGTCTGTCAGAGGAATCCCTCAGCTTGAGAGTGTCGCCCCGATCTGCTGTGGCCGACTGCCTCTCTGTTACTCACACTGGGTCTCCTGCAGCATTGTACCAGCAGGGCGGCAGTACTGGGCAAAAAAGGACTTTTATGTGTGGGTGAGGACTGCATTTGGGAAGGGGAGGAATTTAACTGTAACACATGTCAAATGTCAAGTAGCCCCAGCCTGGCCACTGGGAAATCTGGGAAATGAGAGGATACACAGTGTAGTAAGTGTGCACACTCAGCTGGGTATCATTAGTCCTCTTACACAAGAACTGGCAGGCAGACACACACTTAGAGTACAAGTGTATTTCTGTACTCTCCTTCTCCAATGCACTGGCCATGAATTCTCTTCTGGCTATCTAGGAAAGACATCTCAGCCTCAGCCTTAGCCTCATCTTCCATTCCTTCCCTGTGACATAATGAAAGGGGCCTGTGTATAGATGTATTGAGTTGGAGTCTAACTGTTCCTCTTTTTTGAGCACTATACACAAGAGGGTTTGCATGTTTTCCCAAATTCCTGCAGGATGGCATCATGGCAGTGCTGTAGGGCTCAGTGGCCTGTGTACCAAAAAGAGTCCCCCTCTACACGGCCAAGGAGGGCCGGCGGGGCCACGCGAGGGTCCTGCTGTCTGCTCCCCTGACGCACGGGCTGCCCAGCGCTGTGAGCGTACTCTCTCCATCAGTCTCGTTTCCGCCATTCCATCCGAATGCGCCATCGCACCGCAGCCTCGGGCCTGAGCGTCCCCCTGCTCCACTGCCTGTGACAACAGCAGCGAACAGACACACCGGGACAAACGCAGCAGCAGGCCGGCTCACGCGGACACGGAGCTCACCGCTCAGGGCCTGCAGCAGAGAGGCGGACGCTCGGCTCACAGTGCGCCAGCGCTCACGCCTTATAGACGCCAGCAGGTCAGCTGCTCTCGCTGAGGCTTAGCCTACAGCCTCTCTGAACCCGAAAGCACAGAGCACACAGCCCACGGGCCTCAGAGCGCACATTGAGAGGCCGCAGATGTGAGCCTTTGGGATAGCGTACACAGTTATGTCATAAGAAATGTACATATATTTCCCCTCAGGGCAGAACCTCCTGACATTAACCTACTGTGTCCTGAAGGCTTCAGTGCCTCAGCAGGTCTTCCTCTTCTTGAATGCCCAAAAAAGCCAGCCCTTACCTCCTGGAGCTCCCTTCTGAAGACGTGTGCTCCTTCATTTAGCTTATCTTCAAACTGCCTGGTGTAAATTTCACTGTGGATGAGGGATATAAGCTGATACCGTATCTTAAGCAGCACAGCAGATGTATGGGAAGTGGGGGGAACAGCAGTGGATACGATCATTAAGACATGCAGCCAAGCTATGGAGAACCGATTTACAGCTTTCATCTGACACCGTTTACGCCCTGTCGGCTACAATCCAAACCCAAATCATCCAAAGGACACAAGATGCACACATAAAGGCAACACAATCGTGCTGGAAGAGCTCTTCACACAGTTGCCAATGACCGGCTATCATTTCCTGGTGGCAACACAAAGAGCCGCCCTGGGTCTTCAGTGGTGCTGTGTGTGGCCGTCGGTTCTGGGCAGCGACACAGACAGACTGTGGGAAACAGCCAGCGAGAGCATCCCTGAGGCTTATTCAGTCACTCCCTGCCAGACTCCACTCTGAAGAGGGGCAAGCGGTGTGGGCTGCTCTTAAAAGGGCCACGCCACCCCGGCGGGGCCCCAGCTCTCAACGGCCCCTCACACGTAATTTGGCAACGCGGCACAGGCAGAGGATAGGAAATGCCAGCCTTCGGCATCTAAACACAGACTGGACAGCAAATGTCCGAAGGCTACCCGCCAACCGCTGAAGACAAACGCTCCTTTCGACCAGAGAGAATTCGGACCGGGCCCTGCCCCTCACACATCACAGAGACAAAAACCGAGAAGCAACCAAAGTTAAGGCTAAGAATCCAAGATCATGCATCGCAAATAGGCCGCTCCTCAAAACTAAACTCATGCAGATGAGGAAACCCCTACACAATAACACCAGAGATCAGCTTAATCGCACCACCAGCCAAGTCGGTTTAACCACAGCACAGTTTGTTTTGACATTTACTTCTGTGGTTTTCTATGAAACCATTTTGTTTTTGTTTTCACTGCAGAGCGAAATAAAACAATGCTACATTCATATCATTTCTGAGGGCATTTCCCAGTCTCAGAACTGCGTGTGAGGTACATATACAAGCATGTGTGTCTGTGTGTATCATCTTCAGCCACCATGAAGCCAATGTGATGCATGTGGTACACTATACAACTGTATGCTGTATATGGCTCATCTGCCTTTTATCAGTTTTGAAATTGTGAAATTCTGGTCTCCGTCTACAAAATGGGCCAGAGTTGCTGTGGTTACTCATGTCGAAACTTGGGATGGGAACACATTAAAAGCACGTCCGGGACACAGCCTGTGGAGTCTGCAACGTGTGAGGGCACCAGGAGGGTTTGGCGCATCCATTGTCCCGGCTCAGGCCTAGGCCGCCATAAGGCTGCTCCAATGAATTGCATGGCCAGCCGTTTCATTCATGCCCTTAAAGCCTCCGTCTGATTACAGCGGCCGGCGCCCATAAACTAAAGTCAGGCCACAGAGCAGATCTAATGAAATCAGTCAGCTTCCAGTCGCCATTGTTTGTGTCCAGCCAGTGATCAGTGCGGGTTCGCACTATAGGCGCTGGCGGTGTAACAGGCGCATGGCTCTGGGCTGGGGTTCATGTTCCGGCCTGCCAGGCTAAAGAAAGAAACGCAGTCGACACGTTAGCTTCACACAATGAGTGGCCATAAATCAGCCAGAGCACACCGCAGCCTGCTTCCGAACAATTCCAACCGCCTTTATGACTTTGACCCGTTCAGCTTACTTAGCTTTATTGCGGCAATCATAAAAATAATCCATCACTTTGTTTTTTCAGTCCACACCTCTTACAGAAGCCCCTCCAGGTTACACATCCGGCTCTGGGAACCCAAGATCTGAATGATCTCCACCCAAAACGCAAGGTTAAGCTACACCCAAACATCGCAGACTGGAAGCTGCCAGTTACCCAGAGGCTGTAGCATCAGCTCACTGGCTGATTGAGTTGGCATCAAAATCACATCCAAGTCATCACCTCTACTGACCTCCTTGGGGACTCCCCCCGACACACGCAAGCCAGATGTTGTGAAAGTAGAAAATGCAAAATTAACAGAAACCAAAAGCTCTTCGTCTGTTTCTCACTGTGAAGCCAAATTCACACAGAGACAAACAGAATTAGCCTTAAACACCAAGTGGCACAAAGTAGCCGTTACTATTGGATGGCACAAGTATTATGTCTTTGCAGCACACTCCTCTGACTATTATCCCATGCTGGTAACCTATGAATCTCATTACATTTTTGAACTGAAATCTGACAGTAAAATCCCACTCTTTTTACCAGAAGCATACGGTTACTGAAACTGGAGTCAGTCCTCTCTAAATCTGATAAATTCTGCTCTGGACATTACTGTTGATTTTGGAGGGAGAAAAAAACTGCAAGGGTGGAAAACAAAATTGATGCAATCATGGACTGAGAAGAAAATTAACATAGCATGAGAGGAATGCGAGGCAGCAGAGAGACCACACCCCTCGCCCCGGGGCAGGTTTGGCCTGGCTCTGTCCCTAAACGGCCCACACCCCCCCCTCCTCTGACCCCATTTCCACTACAACCAGAGGACTCCCCCTAAACCTGGCCCTGCCCCCCTTCTTTCCACCTCGTCCACCCCAAGCACTCTCTCCAGCCTCGCCCCTCGGCGTTCTCATTAGACACTTCAGAGCAGCCAACGTTTTGTTTTTCCTTCTGATGGCTCACACAGGAGAAGGCCACAGCCCATGACCACACTGCCAATATCAACTCTAGAAGGGGACAGCGCTCTGCCAATGTGACCACCCTTTAGACTGCACAGCGTGCTACAGAGAAGCAATGCTCCACCAACAGCACATTTGGAATGTCTTGTTGAGACTAACACCAGTACTGCTGCGCATAATCCTTGACTTGACGTGATGTTTGTTAGACCTTCAGGCACACCCAGGGAAACTCGGAATATGGAACAATGACAGAAGTTGCATTGTGGCTTCCCTGGGGACAAGTTCAGCTGTTTTCACAATGGCTTCAAATTGTCCCAGTGCTATTCATGGCCCATTAGTGACAGGAATACATGGGTCTTCCCCCCCGCCCACAAAAAGGAAGCCCCCTGATTAAGAATTTAAGCAGTGATCTCTCAAGGCCAAGGCTAGTTTTCAGACAGGGTGGATAACCTTACAGAAGCAGTTTAAAGGCCCCACTCCAAATTCACAAAGGCTTACAGGTTGCTGCCGATAGTCTGTCTTTTTTCGTCCGTGTTTTCTGGAACAGGAACTAAGAATACTACCAAAGCTTCTCCACAGTTCCCCAGGGATATACTCTTCTTACGCATCTATGCATACAGTCTAATGTGACAAGTGCGCAATCCACAGGAAACTTCCTTTCCGTTACACCAAAAAACGCTCAGCCCAGCTCAGTCCCTCACTCTGGACACTTCCGATTCATAATCCAGAATGACTCACTAGATGGGAAACTGAATCATCATCTTGTCTCTCTGGTGTTAATCAAGTACTGGCTAAAATGCATCTTCATAGCCAATGGAACCATGGCTTTCTAATGCTGAAGTTGCCCTCTGCTGACACACTGTACTGTAGAATAAACAGTAATGTCGAACAGCTGGTACCAAGGTTTATGAAATTGATCTATCTGGCAGCTGAAAAGATGTAGGTCTTGTAGGTTATTTTGTCAGAGGGGGGCATTTAACATGGACTGACTACCACTGAGGAGAGCTGCAAGTAGCTGTATCCGATTCCATCATAATGAGCCAACTCCTCATCATGGGTCAAATAATGCCATGTAAGATAAGCAGAGTAATTCTACCCTGAAAAGACCAAGGAACAGACAAAATATGTAGTTGCTAGGTTTCCTCCTCAACATCAACAGTTCAACTGCTGTCAGCTATTTGGTTAGGGGGAAGATAATAGCTCTTATATGCTTATCTTGACACATTACCTTCTATGCCAAGTTCCTTTCAGCTGAACAAATAAACAGGTAAATTTGTACCCAACTACAGCATAAAGAAATACACAGATCAAGCTCAACCATGCATCCAAGTAATGATTTATGTGACACAGGCCAAATGGCTACAATATAATACAATATCATGGGTATTTTGATAAAGTTTTGATAAACTGATAAACATGAAGTGAAAACAAAACAGATTTTAGATGCCATTTCATACCTGAAATCGGTTGGCCCTGAGTGCAACACAAGCAGCATCAGTGTCAGTGCTTCATGGCCTGGGTCAGCTCTGAGGAAGCACTGACAGCAGTTAGCCTCCTGTCCCCCAGGGGTAGCAGAGGTTGAGCTACCCAGTCAGCACAGATGCAGACTGCGCAAGTTACAGTTAATTCCCAATTCCAGCATCCAGTAGCTAAATTTTATTCGATTTTCAGCTGGCTCTCTCTCTCTCTCGCTCTCTCTCTCGCTCTCTCTCTCTAAAAATGAACTCGGATTACGACAGCTGCCATACAATAAGTTTTGTGGCTGTGGAAAAATGTTTGATTCGATTTTATGATAGTCATTTTAGTCACAGGTCAGTTCCTGTAGGTAATTCTACGATTACTGAATAAGAGAGATGAACTGAAATTTGTATGTGTTTACTGTTATTAGCAGAAGAGCAGTCACAATTCTGCTCCAACAAAAGCCAAGGTAGCAGAGGCTAAAGGGTACCAAAGTGAAGACCTTAATTCAACTTCCCTCTTAGAATTGTATACGAGCCACACCTATGTTGTTAAGTGCAATGCCTCAGACACAATGGTGTCAGCCCTCGAAGGTCAGAGCTGGCAGACAGTCCCCTCTAAACAAAGTTATGGCACCCATCCATCCATCCATACATCCAAATTCACACGCACGCGCATGCACGCACAGTCCCTCTGAGAATCTAAAAAGGGAAGTTAAAGGAAGTTAAAGTACATGTTTAAATATAATGTGCTAGCAAAAATGCAGCCTTTACCCTCAGTTCTATTTCCAGCCCAAGAGACTGTTCAACCAAACAATACCAACATGGGTTCCAAATTCCACAGGCTGTTTGCAGAGGCCCGGAGCTCCGTTTGACCTCTCAGCAGCACTGCTGGTCACACACCTCCTCGCCCCTGGTGCCACACCACAAGCTCCTGCCTATCATCACTTTAGGAAAACCTGCAATTCGCCTGAGGGCATGCAAACCACTACCAGCACATGGTGTTCATGAACCCCATTCCCATCAAGCTGCAACTGTACAATGGCCCTTAATGTGCAACTTTCAATTACTAACAAACATGAAACGAAAAAATACAGAGAAATTAAGCCCAGCATTTCTGTCATTCTGGTCATGATGGTATAATAATATCAAGAGAGAAAGCACAGAAACTGTTGTTTGCTTCTCCTCCCAGGACTTGTGGTATTTCTGCAAGCTTCAGTAAAGACGAGGGCACTCCCTACTGCCCCCTGCTCCTACGGCAACCATTTGAACACCACGTTGCCGAGTGCCCGCTGAGACTAATGACGCAACCTGGATACACGGATATATTTAGTGGCGTCTGCAGTCCTGCGCGGCCCGGGGCCGCACCCCCCCGGGGCCCAGAAGTCAACACAGGAGGCCTCTGGACCTCGGCACCTGTCGCCAAACCGTGTCGTCACCACCGCATTTCGGGTCACAATTCAGGAGCTCTGCTCACATTGGGGACAGCTCTGCTGATCCCCACTTTCAATGAGGAAGCCTGTGAAAGGAGGGCGATGCAGCAGCTGTGGTGGCCACAAGAAAAGAGAACCAAGAACAAACAGGGATGGATAACAGGGCTAGCATTCCTCTGCTGAGGGAACTAATGACTAATCTCTCCTTCACCACTATGCAAAAAGCAAAATGCTGCATCATTTCAAGTACTGAAAACAAGCATGAACATTAACTGCAGTATGAACAAGTTTATTAATCCAGGTACATCCTATGTGGGCCATGCTGTTGGCAGCTTGGGTGGTTTGCTAAAAAAGGCAATCCAGGGATAGCGCATGTTTGCCTTTGTCAATCAGCCTTAACAGCCAGCTACTTGCAATCTGCTTAGCATGGCCAAACAACCCAGTTCCCTGAGTTTAACTTTCAAATGCTCCCTGGCTTTTGATAGAAAGCCTGACATAAATTTCAAGCTTCTACAAGAACATACCACAACAGCAGACATAGCTCATTTTTAACAATTACATACTACTGACTTCTATAGCTTGTTCATTCAGTCCATAAAGAACTGCAGCTGTAAGCTGTAAGCTGTAACTACAGCCTCATTGATCATTATCATCCATGAGCCTTCACTGGAAACACTCTGGGCAATCAAGTATGTGAATAATTACACAAATTAGCAAAGAATGTAGGCCTGACTGCATGCCCCACTGTCTACATTTCAGGATTCCCAAGCAGCAGAAATAGCTAGTGATGCTGGACCATGAAAGGAATAGTGTCACTGCGATGAACTTGGAAGTGCTACTCCACAGATCAAAACACTGTCTAGTCCAAGCAAGGGTTATGCACATCATCAAAAGAGCCTGAAAAACCCTCCAGGCAGCCCTAGAGTATAATTCAAAGGGACTATAATATCAAGGGATGTGGGCTACTTTTTGAAGGATCTTTACCTGATTACTGGCATAAGAGGGAGATCTGGCAGACAACGGCCAGCAAGACCTAAAGCGAATGGCTGATAGGAGACACGGGAGACCATAGCAAGCTTTAAAGAACTGACAGTCATTACAGGGAGTCCTGACGTGAGAGCAGCAAGTCTACATTCCGCACAGCACTGGGGACGTATGCAGTGAGAAGCACTTCCCTTTCAGAGCCTGAAATGACCGGAATATTCCTGTAGCCTATTTTCTGCTGAATTTGCAGATAGGTCTTTTTCTTGGGGGGGGGGGGGGGGGGGGGGGGGCACACAAAGTTGCTGGAACACGACCGAACAGCGAGCAGGAGGAACCGAAAGCCACCCCTTCCACAAAGCCTGTGTTCTGCCTCTGGCTTCCCTCTGAAAGCTGTGCAACTGCAATAACAACATAACCCCTTGCTCTCCATCAGACTGCAGAAAACTGTGCCTTTACAAACACCATCTGATCTTCAACCAAGTCAAAGGAGCTTTATAATAGGCTCTGTCAGGAAAATAAGGGGCAGGATGCCTTTATGAATGTCTCTGCAGGTGAGGAACAATTCAACTCCCTCCAGTCAGAGATAGCCCTCGATAATACTAAGCACTTATGAACCACAAGCTGGCCAACACCAAATCCATTAACAGCGACAGGCTCCTTCTTGGCAGCTGCTGACCGCTTTTTGTCAATGTCTTACAGAAAAGCCAAAAGGGGTGTCATTGACAATGGACACGGAGCTTAATACATTACGGTACTACAGTGGAGTTTTCTCTTAAGTATACACCACTTCAGTCTGGACCACCCTACATCTCCACACTGAAAAATACCAGCTTTTAATAACTGGGGACCACTTGGATCACTAGATACTTCAGCCTCCAGTTACCAAAGTCCAATGCACATTCAAATGGCTGTCGCCAAACTACCCCCTTGGGTCTGGAACTGACTTTTTAATGAGACAATTAGGTGCAACCCCGGGTAATCCGCTACCTCTCACACAACACAGAGCAGTTGCCAAGATCTTACTTTAATAGGAGCTGATGGGAATTCAAGTCCTCCGAAAGATGGAACTCGAGTTGATGAGCTCGCCCGATCCCCGTTTAGGCCTCCAGCAGGAAGCCCAGCTGCAGAATGACTGCACTGTTGTTCTCGAGTTTCAAACGTTCAACCATAAAATGACAACAGGGGCGGAAACCGGACTCCTCCCGCACTGCAGCTCCAACCATTTCAAGCTTTAGGGGCTCTTAAATCACACGGCTGAAACGACCTGCACAAGATGAAGTGGAACTGAATTTCGGAAGGAAAGACCACTTTAAGCACGGATCGCGTGGCCTACTGGCCGATACAAAACAGAATCTTCATCACAGCATAGCCAATGTAGCTGATGCTCTGCTCTGTTGCTCTCCCCTCTATACCACCCCCATGTCGTCTGTGCTCCATGCATTTCGTAAGGTTAGACCGGCCGGGACTTTCAAAAACACTACAACACCAGGGCTACTAGGCTCATCTTATCACACTGGATAAATGGGCTCGTAAATGTAGCCCATTCGACCAAATTCTGTTTTGAAATGGCATTTAAAAATCATACTTTGATGAAAATAATGCCTGTGCTCACCTTTTAGACCTGATATTGCAGGTCACAGTACTGCACTTTGAGTGATAACTAGGCAGCTTCCACATGAAATAAGATTATATCTGTAAAATGCACTAACCTGTGCTCACCTCAGCGCTTTGGAGCTCAGATGCACTTTTGCAAAAGGGAAGGGGGTACTCAGTTAATCTAGTCAAACTCATTTTGGAATCCAAGCAATCTGATAACCGACTCTTGTTGATTCCTCCGGCCATGTTCGAGCAGACAAACTTGATTAGCTTTATTAAAAGGATAACGGCCTGGCAGTCATTAACAACTCGGCTGCAGCTGAGCAGAGGGAATGACTTTCCCCATCAGACTGCTGTAGGGCATACGAAAAGTCTCAATATGCAGTTTGTCAGGGTCACATTTATCAGCATTTGCTGGAGAGAGCTCCAACGTGTGACCACATCCAACTGCACCTGTGGCAAAAGGACATTATCAGTGCGCCAACAACCCAGAACAGCATAACAGTGAAATGCCCACCAACATTACCCTGCGATGGAGAACCCACTATGTGCAACTCCATGCCCCTGTAAGTGTGTTTACATTTCACATGGTACTAGTAATACAATGTTTTCCGATGAGGAAGCCCCGGGAGATAAACACCGCACATCTAGCATGGCCCTCAGGGAAAAAGGCACCTCCACACACAGCTGCATTTTGGATGCATGGTTAGGCTGAAAAATCAGCAGTGCTGCAGTCCTGCTCTCTCCTGCACGCTCTCCCACTGCCCCCAGAGCAGCACCCCACTTCCACGCTCAGGGTCAGGTCACAGCCAGAGGCACAGTCCCGAGAAACTTTGGGGCACATAAAGCTTTGCACTCTTCCTGATCTGGAGACATGCCATCTGTCAGCATGACAAAACACATCAGTCCCACGGGAAGGCTAACTTTCTGATACTACTGACCCTGCTGCAGGTTACCCGAGTCCCCTCCCCCTCCCCATTCATTTTACCTTCCCTAGGAAATAAAACACCACAGATGACTAAGAGGGATGTGGCAATTCAGCTGATAGGTTTCCAAGAAATACCTGGCTGGTGCCTGCTACCAGCAGGACTCATGGCACAGCCACCTTCCACCACAGATACTTCCACTTTCTTTTTCAGCCCATCTAAACCCTTGAAGCAACAAACCTCAACAAGAAAAAAAGGGACATTCACAGTGTTCACAGGAAATGAAAAAGGGAACCTGCTACCAAATCCATAGTGTTTTCTGTTGCACGACAACTGTGTACAACAGACCACTACCAGGTTCACCTGACCTACGAGGAAGGTCAAAGGGCTAGTTGTCCCAACAGTCATCCTGCATCTTGTTCTCCTTGGGCACACTTAGAAGTATTCAGTGCGCTTAAAAATACCAGCACCACATCCAGACTCCCACAAAAGGCAGATGCGATACACCCAAAAGTGCAACACCAGCAGAACAATGAATTGGGATGTTCAACACATGTGTCCAGATCCATCCTCAACAGCCTGCTTCCACATCTGGCTAACGCACTGCACAACCTGACCTCTCTCCAGCTACTCTAAATTAATCAATGAACTATCAGGACCTGGCCATCTCTGACTTGACATCAATAGACTGGAATGCTGACGAGGTGCTGTTCTCCTCCCAGCACAGCCTTGAAATGTTTCTGGGATGTAAAAACAGATCCCAAATCATAGCCAGGCTCAGGAGAATACTGTCAGTACAACGCAGAGTCACAGATAGCGATGGGGCTGGCAGTGTGGTCCCTTGTTATACAGCAATGTCCCCTGGCAGGCTTTAGCATTCAGTATGCAGCCAGCGACAGCGGCCCTGCTGGATGTGACGCATATGCCCAGGGGTCACTGCCCACGCAGTTCAGTTGCTGACCTCGATTCGCAATAAGATAATGCACAGACTCTGGGCTCCACAAACCGGAGCATCAGAGCAGCTTCACCAGAGCAGAGGGTTATCAGTGAGCTTGGCATCCACATGCACGGGTTTCCAATTCTTATTCCACTTCAGGTCTCAACAGGTTCACTAAAGTCCTTCCTCAGACTGAGACCACAACAACACAGCCTAATTCTAGAGATGGAAACACCACTCCCAATGACCAGTTTGAGCCATTACAGGTTAGCATACTGAATGGAAGTCACCAACCAAGACATTCCCTGGTTCAAGTAAAACCTGGAATGCCTCAAACTGCCATGCACTGGGAGTATCAATTCCTCCCCTTTAATTTCAATGCTATCTGTAATAGGCAGGCCTCCAGGCCTTCCAGAAACACTGTTCTCCTACAGCTACAGCAGTTGACTACCACTACATTCCAAAATGAGATATTTGCCCTGGTAGTGGGGTCCAAAAATCACCTTCCAGAAAGGTTCCACTGACTTCCTGAAGTGAGGTCCAAGGCCCTCGAGTCCCAACAAATGGCCATCCGGCCACACAAGAAATGTTCTTCAGAGGTTGCCATCAAACCATCGTGCTAATAACAGAAGTGAAGAGAGCGCATCCTTCCACTCAACCTAAAATAGGCCTCACTTGCTCACCACAGGGCTGTGCAGCTAATATTAGAAAAACTATCACAACAGGCAAAGCAATATCCATGAAGAGAACACTCATTATGTTTGGCAACACACGTGAGCTACTGACAGCCTGGCTCTCCTGATCAAAGCCACACATCTGCTCTCAGCGCATGAATAACATACACAGGCCCCTAATCTTAAGAGGTCAAAACAGAGGTCATTCATTACCACTATGTCAATGACAGCTCGGAAACCAACAGAGACAAATCACACACAACAGGGAAATGAGTTGTAAAGAAAGGAGGAATAAACATAACAGGCATGAAAGTATCACATTTACTTTAGCAAGCACAAAAGGCCTTTCTGATTTCACAACTTTTCGTCTACCAGTGTACAACTCACATTATCTGAAGGACTTAATACAGGCCACAATGTACCAAGAAAAGAGACAGCAGGCAGGCATATTTAAATATACATAATAATGATACTAATCAACAGGAAATGAGACCACAGTCTACAGAGGCAGACTGCCAGATTTGCATGAACTCACACCTTGAGCCATTTTTGTTGGTTCAGAAAGAAGGAGTGAAAACCATTTTGAAGGCCATTTGACATAGGTTCATATTCAGATTCTATGGTGCACACTTCCCACAACTGCAATTATTCGAAACCTATACAACTATTTATTATTATGCATTTATTTCTCAATACAGCAACACTGACAAACACTAAATGTAGAAAGTAGGCCAGTATAAGCACAGAAAGGTTTACAAAGAGGAGACAGGAAATAACACAAGCCTGGTTCAAAAAGCAAGAAAAATGCACTTGCTTGCAAATCAGCTTTAAACAATTTACAAATATCAGGGACACAACAGTTATTCTCAGTAAATGTTCACAATACAACTTACTAAACAAAACAAGACTTACACAAGTCACGGGTCACATAATGGGTACGACAAAGGAAGGAAAGTAATTTCAGTCTTTAATTTGGCAATGAATACAACCCCCACTTGTCTGAATGCTAGCCAACAAACATAACCCAGACTGTGAGAAGGAAGCTAGCCTCTTGGATAAAAAAGCATTTCATCCAAAACTCTCATACACTACATAGCTATATGAACACACACTCTTACATGGATATCTTTTGGCATCTAAGGGGAGAAGTGGAATATTACTGTCGTCCAAGATTTAAGAAGACTGTCATTCATTACCAAACCGTTTACAACTTGCTCGATGTGCATTTGGCGATATTCGTCTTATATGCAGTGCTAGCACCGACAGGTCATACGGATCTCTTCGTAAAAATAAGATAGCTAGCGTAACGTTAGCTAATTAAATGTGTTTGCAGAAATACCCACACCCCAAGAAGAAACAGCGGTACCCCACTATGCGAATGACTGGGCATGCAACATGGAAATATTAACAGCAAGCCCGCCAGCTAGCTAGCTAGCTAAATACAAAGCGTGTTTAAAATGAACTGAATATTTACCTCACCGAATACTATTAAATCTGCACATGGGGTTCGAGACTGATTTCAAAATGTGGCGCACAAGCCACTAGCAAGCTAGCTACGTATCCAGACGCTGTTCTTTTTGGCTTTTGAATACTGCAAACATAAGCGAGATAGCTACAATAATAAACATTGCCAAATTGGCTACGCTTTCAAAAGGGGTTAGGAATGTTTACTTTATTCGGTATTGTACAGCAAGTTAGCTGGCTGGCTAGCGGTCCACGTTGGAGCTGCGCTGAACAATGTGATCCAATGCCAGGCCATCGCTTTCTAAATCTTTGGCACTAATTTCTTTGGGCTAAAATATAGTGACTTTAATGCTTAGATATTTAGTTAACTAGCAATTCATCTAGCTACAATTTTCGCATGAAGTATGAAACGTGAAGTACCAAGCACTACAAATAAGCAAACTTCTTCCATATTTGGATAGGAAAACGGTGCATAGCAAATTAGCTGGCTAGCTACTTAGCAGGTTAGGTCGAATGACAACAAAATAGCCAGTCAACCTAGTTAAAACAGCCAGTTAGCTCAGTTGTCTTCGTGTCATCGTGTCATATGCGGTATTGCAAAATGAGCTAAGGTAACGTTACCGGTAGCTAACTGGCAACCATATTTTTACATCAACAAAAGAGAGGGCGGGTTACTGAAACATGTACTGCTAGCTAGCCAGGTAATCTAGTTTGCTGTAGCTGTAACATTTCTCAAGCTTGTCTAACATTAGATAGCTGGCTAAAAGTAAAAAGACCGACTGCAACTAGATAGCAGCGAAGTCAGCTATCTAGCTAATTTAGTAAACACAACTAATCTGAAACCAACGTTGGTAATGTGGTGTAACTAAAGAGCGAGTTACAGCTAGCTATAGCTAAGTACACAGGCTCTTTAAACTTAGCTAACTAAAGGCATTCCGCCGCCTGGGTCTGACATGACACTAGCTTCTTAGCTAATGCAAATAAATGGCAAATGTATTTCCGCCTTTCATTTATTAAATCCTGACGACAACAGACTATCAACAATGTCCATGGTAGAGTTTCCTGACTAGCTGAGCTTTTTTAGTTCACATTACTCGAACTGATCTCTCTCCGCCATGTTCCCTTTAGCAAGATGTACAGTTGGCTAGCATTTAGCCATACATACAGCTAGCTAGTTACCTCCCTTCCGTCCGGCCTGGCCAAACTAGGAGTCTGTGCACTAGTACTGGGAGTGCAAATTACTCTGTCTCTCGCTAGACTGGGGTTTCTCTTGCCTAAATCGCGATAGTCCCGATGTCTGACCCCATATATGTATACTCTGAACTCCGACGACTTGGATTCCCCCTCAAGCACCCGCTGCGACCCCCTTTGACAGCCGCGATCACCGGATAAAGTTGGTCGTGCTACTCACCGTCTCGCCCTCTCCGCCGCTCCACCAGCGTCTAGGTATGGATCAGCTCCGGTCTTTGCGCCGCAGACGTCATCGCTCAGCCTCTCACTCGACGCTCTTAAAGGGGCAACACCCTGCATGTGCCCAGCCGAACCAATGCATTGGTACTGCAAAGAGTATTACTGTAAAATAAAGCTAATTGCTTCATCATGTCAATGGGGATATTGCGTCTTATTTTTATGACTGTAGAGAGTTACAGAACGGTAGGTGAAACTTGACAATATATGGACCTTCATGACAGTCGAGCTAGCCAAGTAGCCCCACTTTAAGAGAGATTTTGCCGGCGAAGGCTTGACTGTGTTTCTGATTGGCGTAGGCTAGTCATTTGGGGTACTTGAGCCAATTACAACACAGAAGACCTTTCCAGCGAAAAAAAATCTCACCCGAGCAATAGGACTTTATTCTGTATTTTCTGATATGGTGAAACATTACTTTGCCCTAGATGGTGGAATCGTGTGGAGTAGTCATGATGATGTACCATACCTAATAACTCTGTTTATGTTATGTGGCATTACAAGATGCGTTAAATGCCGTTATCTGCAGTACCAAGCCAGTCTGTGCCCAAAGTGTGAAAGATTATTTAAATGAGCAATAAAATTTATGTCTCAAATGGACAATGCACTTAGTGGCCGCACCAGTTAAATGTGTTTGTTTCACCCGTGGTTGTGGATAGTTAAACAAAACTATGAGAAATAACGTGTTGCAAAACGGAAAGAAAAGTTCTCCCTTTATTTTATAACTAAACATTAATTATCAAATGGGTTTGTTCAAAGCAAGCCATGCTTATATGGCATTAGCAGGTGAGTCAATCCATTCACAGGAGTGGTAGATGAAACCTGCAACTCCTGTTAAAAAGTGTGTATTTGAATCTAATGCAACCAGCTTCCCATTTCGGCAAAGGGTCAGCAGAATGCCCATTATTGTGAAAGGTCCTGATCATGACATCAGCTGGTTGCTACACTGGTTCCTACCAGTGACATAATTTCCACTTCATCTAAAAATGGAAAAAAGGATGAACATAACTGTTACTAAATGTGGAGCAGAGGTCAATGCTAATTTTAACTTTGATGAACAAATCGGTACGTTTAAATCAAGCTGCTGATAAAGGTTTCAACAAATGATCCGGCACATTAACAAAAAGGGTCAGTAAGTTAGGTGAAACAATACATTTTTCTTCAAGGCTGCATCTTTTAAACATGTTTGTTCTTCTCTCAACCCTGCAGGCTCTTTGTTTAGGTGAAGATGTAATGGAAGCACTATTTGTAGGAGGTAGGTGAGGCTTCATGAACACATAAGCAGATATTTTGCTTTCATATTTTGTCAGTGACTCACTGAAGTGAACATAACAGTAAACATTTTTTTTTTCTGTGAAGTGTAAAGTCTTTTGATTCATTCAGCTGAAGCATTCATTCCTAGTGCAGGCCAAGCCCCACAGCCTGAGATCAAGCTCAGCCATGTCATCAGCTGACAACAACTGGAAGCCCATGGTGGCTGATTTTGTTCTACTGGGCTCGGGTCAGCGGGGTGTCCTCATGTCCCCACAACAAATAATGGCTCATGAGGCTGCAGTGAAGCCCCTCTGTGATGTCAGATCCACCAAGTGGCATCTTCCACACCACGTTACAGTGTGGGACTGGCAGTGTGAAAAATAGCCGCTGGCTGCATCACAGGGTATTGTGGAATTGCATTCACCTCCTCTATTGGTCTAATTTGAGATAAACCTTTCTTTCTGCCTGACTTACTGTAACTGAATATATATGCTGACTGCGCATCATTGGAAAACAACACTTAGCCTCCATTGCGGACAACAGATTAGGATTGTGTCATGACACATCACACACGTGCACACTTTTTTAAATTTGATTTGGCACATGCTGCAATGTCATCACACAGCCAGTGGCAGCCTCTTTTCCAGGTAATCCTATAAAGGTGAACTAATGACTGGAAGAGGGGGAAGACAGACAAACTGATGGTGGCATTCACCAAGGGAGGCTTAGTTGTAACAAACATTACTGTAGTTTCCCCAAGGTTTTAATCACATGAGCTTTTTCAGACCAACTCTCAACTTTTGCATTTTACCCCACTATATGGAAGATGCTACCTACTGTCTAAGCATATCCTTCTGATTATTTTGGATGCAAGCCCACCGCTGCCAAAAGCAATAAATTATAAATGATCTCATTTTGTAAATAATCATTATGAGCAATGTTTCTGGAGTTTGAGCCAGACATGACTAGCCCTTCCCTTTAGATACCAAACATCCAAAAGCTAAACAGAAGTATTATTTAAAAGTGGCTTTTTTGAATGGCATTGAACTGTAGACACTGTCTGACTTAAAGATGCAGGTGACACTTCACTGCAGCACTGGAAAAGGAGTTCAAAGATAAAGTTGTTGCCAAGTAAGTGTTGCCCTTTTAAGGGGTTTCAGGAAGTCCCTCCCAAAAGCTCTTGGGCAGCAGAATCAATTCAGTCAGACCAATCATTTACCTCTGACCTATTTCCGTTAATGCTCTGAACAAACTTACTATGGTTTACACCAAACTATTTAGGAGTGGTTCAAGATTGAGGATCCAATAGAGAAATTCTTTTGATAGTGCCCTAACAATCACAAATTGTTCAGTTGCACCTTCTGAAAATTATCTCCTCTATTTCCACAGTGTACACATAGCAGTTCTGTGGTCCTGCATATGACAGGGTTACAGTATTGACCATAGATTGGGTCATTGTTGCAACTCCATTCACATCCCATGAAATGGCGGCAGCATGGGATGCTGCATCTAAATGAAAGGCTCACATAAATGGACGAATAGCCCCAGACACATTAAATGTTAAAAGCACAAAAGCCATTCCTTGCCAAAAATATTTACCTAAAATCTATATAACAACCGATTGACATTACTGTGTACTTTACTGTTGGACCGTAAAGATGATTTAAAAAAAAATCATTTAAATAGTGATTCACAAAGAGGACCATAACAGTTAACACAGCAATAAACAATGTAATCAGTCATTTACTGTATATTTAGCAGATGCACTGTCTGCAGCAGAAGACTCCATTGTCCTGTTGGTCCCACAAGGGAACAAGAGCAGACAGGGGTCAAGACCTTCTGTCAATATGTTCAATACAATGGATTTTCAAGAGCATGGAAACAGCAACAGGAAGTCAAAGGCAGGAAGTGATGAAAATGGTGGCACAGAGGAGGTGATAGAGATCAAAGTTATGTAGACCTTTTCATTATTTGATGAGGGTGTAAAGGATGAAGGATAATTCAAACAAGAAGCAAATAAACACAATGTGAAAAGCCTATTGGCATTACTGAAAAAAGAGCAAAAAAGTAATACTAAATACATACTGAGATAATTATCATGGTATCTAGCTCAGCAGTAAGCTAGAAAGCTAGACAGACATTAATATTCAGTTGTTCTGAAGTCCTTTGGTACATGTGGGCAGCACTGTAATGGTGACATGTCTGGTGTTTTCCACATCTACCATGAGGTTTTTGCTGACATTTATTGTTTAGTTAACAGGCTACCATGGCTGTGTTAGTGTGTATGTGTATCTGCTAAGTGACATATTGAACATGACAGATACATTTGAATGCTGTCAGTCTCTTGCATTTATTGATATAGACTCGGAGCAGACACACACATACCAAGCTCACACGCATCTTTATAAATTAATTTAACAAACTCAATTTGCACACATTATTTCTCATGTTTGATACTCAGATTTATTCTTACAATAGTTCGAGTACCATTTCCATATTTGTCTTAAAAATCATTTGACACCAGCAATGTGAACATTTTGGTGACAAAGATGAGAAACAACCAAAGGCTTGAGTTGTCATTAATAAGAGACTAATTCTGTCACGGAACAAATCAAAGAGGAAACATGTTGAGAAGGCTCGAGTGGCTCAGTCAGCCGAGGCTGTCTTCCTGGGAACAAGCTGAGTCCTACAGCTAAGACCCAAGTTCGACCCAAGTTTGAATCTGAACTGTGTCGTTTTCTGATAAGGTCTGGAGTCTCTAGTAGTTGAAAGCAATTGGCTTCATAAGGTGGGTTTAATCAGATATTGTTACCTTGTCGCACCGCTCCTGGCACCCTATTGCTCACCAGGCACCAGTGAATTGCTCAGATAAGATTAGGAAGATGCACCTTGCATTTGATATTTCCTCTCCTGGTGTGCTGGGGCACTTGTAGTGTGTAACAGTTGTGGTAACTGTTCATTTGTATTTGAGGATTGCATTCATAACACCACAGTGCTCCCGTAACAGTTGGCGAGTCCAGGAATTTAGGAGTGAAAAATGAGGAAAAAGGAACATCTTGAGGAAGGAAGAAAATTTATATAAAGTCCACACGCTATACTTATATGAACATTTCCGAGACAGCACTTTTGTAAAGACGAAGGTTTTAAAGCTATGGCTCAAGTTTGCCAGGGTTTGGAAACCAGAAGGGAAATTCACAACCATTTGCTTGGAAAATGAGTCAAGTACATTCGATTTAATCAGGAGACTCTTGTCATCGCTTTCTGTGATGTGAGTGAGTCGCTCTGGATAAGCATGTCGGCTAGAGGACAATAAGTAACATAACATTCATCACAATTTCTTCCTCTGTCAGGTAGAAATGTAAGGACAAACACTGCAAGTCCTTTCCTATGTGTCTTTATTAAACACTTTTTGGGTGACACCTGGATGGTCACTGGATGGTGTTGTATAAATTAAAATCTCTCTGAAGTCTTATTGTCCAGTAAATATTGATGATGGTTGTTGAGGACCGAAACAGAGGCTTCCCTGACAAGAGTCTTGTTTAGAGTACTCCTAGAGTATTCTTATTAACCATTTTTAGAGTTACTCAATTTTCTTCAATCACCCAGGAGGACAGTTGTGTAGCACCTTAATTCCTCCACTATGAAACATACTATTCCTATAAAAGTTCCCACTAGAGGGAAGTATCAAATTAATAAGGACATTTTGCTTCATTTGTGTATCATTTAAAATCATTAATATATTGTGTTCAGTAGTAGAATTAACAACAATAATTCTGGAATGTTTTTTATGATTTGTGAAAAGCTGTCTTCAATTTGGGAAGGTAAAACACATTGCATACTATCTGTTGCTATTTTATGTTTCTTCGTTGTCATGTTCCTGGGCAGGCAAATGAATTGAGAAGCTTTACGATTTAATTTTTTCCACCCCTTGGATAAAGGCCTTTTACATGTAGGTGACAGAAGGGATATTTCACAGACACTGACTGGTCCCAATCTCGGACTAAATCTGACATCTGAATAATCAACTGATCTCTGTCCCGTGATAATCAAATATGCTGTTTCACTAACTGTGCTTTTCAGCGCAATCTGCTTATTCAGACAGATTGTTCCAGCATAGTGGTAACGAAGTGCCAATCTTCAGACCCCTAGTTCTTCTTCCTTCAGTGCAGAATCAGTTGAATTCAGAACTGAGCACCTCACTTCAAAACAGTCATTCATTGGAGTCTCTGCATCACTGCCCACTAGTCCTGGAAGAGGTTGAAAGTGAGAGGAGCTAGGTAGACTTTTGGGCCTCCCCTTGTCACCACCTTAAGCATAAAATTTCAGAAAAACAAAGTCCGCAGCTCCTGACAAAACTGCTGGGACTGCCCAGGGATTTTGAAGGAATCAAACTCAGTACAGAGGGAGTAGTCTTTCTTCCACGTCAGGTTCCCAGAACTGTGTCCCATCCAGTCAGTGCATTGCTCATATGCATTGCAGGAAACAGGGGCTGGAAGACAGCAGGAAACATCTGCAGCCTGTATCTGACTTCTGACTGCCCAAAGCCCAGCCCCACGTCGTCAAAGGGATTTAACCTCATTCGGCTGACCAATGGTGTGCAGCTTATAAGATCACATGATCACACCTGTACACATCTCTGAGGAAATCATTGTAGTAGCGTGTCATATACCACGCCATATATCAGGGTACGTCACTTGATAAAGTGGGGGAGGCTGAGAGAATATGGCTGTCTGACAGCAACACAGACACAGTTTTGCATGAAATAGAAATAGCATTCTAATGGCAGTGCATTACATGATTGACTAAAATGATTTTGCATGTGAGTAGGCTGAGGTGTGAGCACAGTAAATGTGCCATCTTCCCTTCAGACTCCTGGGAGTCAGCTGGACAATGACGATAATAGCTTCATGCATGGTGTCCATTTGAAAAAATACATACGTGCAGATGTATATGTTGTTTTCATAAATACCATTGCTCGTGTAATATGAGGTTTTGCGATGACCTCTCATCCTGTCACAGTATTGTAACATCCCTCTCCATTATGATTTGGCTGTGGAACCACAACAATGCAGTAAACATCTCAGTTACAAAGTGTCTCTCATAAAAACTAATTTTCTGAAATGGGGCAATATGTCAAAGAAACAGTTCCCAAGTTACTTATAGTCAAAGCCACACAGTCAGAACAGAAGAAATCAGAGATAGCCTCCACCCTGAATGACCCCCTGCTTGATTAAACACCTTTGCTTGTTCCAATATTCCACATCAAATTGATATATGATTCACTCTGCCAGCAATTTATCATTCACACAATGAGCAAATGATGAGCTGTAGTGTCTGAAGGCCTGAGTGTGTCGATACTCATGTCTTCCAATCAATTGGGAGGAAGAAACCTTTATACGGACAAGTGCACAAATGTCAGGACTGCGGCACCTTAGCCGGTTTGGTTTTGTTTTCCCCGTCCATGTGCTCTTGTTTACTGTTTTTCCCCTGTGTTCCAGCCCTGCCCTGCTCTCCGCCCTGTTGCCGCCCATCTGATTACCTGATCATCTCTACCTGCCCGCCTGCACACCTGCATCCCATCTCCTCATCAGCATTGCCCTATATCTTCCCTGCTTGTTTCTTGTCTCGTTGCTAGTTTGTCTCAGTTTCCCCTATTACTCTACCAGCCGTCCTGTCCTGTCCTGTCCTGTCCTGTCCTGTCCTGTCCTGTCCTGTCCTGCCTGCCTGTTTTACCGATATCGCCTGTTCTTCTTGACTGTGTTTTTTGGTTCTGGTTTTGGTTTGGTTCGCCTTGCTTACCTGGTTTTCGACTTCGCCTGTTTTTTGACCTCGTTTTTGTGGATTCCGATTTGGATTTAATAAACATCCATTGTGCATCCTGCCTCCCTGTCGACACCTGAGTCCCTGCCTGAGCCGTGACAAGAAATTAGATTTGAGGATTACAAATCTAGTCAGTTACAATTTATGTACTGGTAACAAAATAATAAATGCGATCATAAAAAGAAATTAAACTGTGTAATGTATGGATTAAGGATGATTTAAGGACATGCGTGTACATTATGTCAGTGTTTCTCAGTCCTACTCCTGGAGGCCCACTGTCCTGCATATCTTCTATCTATCCTTGCTCTACCTACCTGACTGAACTCATCAGTGGCACTTTTGATTAGCTGAGCACACCTGATTTAATCAAGCAGCAAGGATAGATAGAAGAAAAATAGGAGCTCCCTGTAGCTCACCCCATTACTGGTATTTCATTAAGACGAGAGGGGATGAGGGGACAGTCCAGCTGAAGGAGGAGGTCACAGCAGAGTCAATCCTCTTACAAATGCCGTGACCCAAGGTTTGTTAAGGTCAGAGGTCATCAAGGTCAGTGGTCACATTTCATCACCATTATGTAAAACTTGTAAAACTTGTGAAACATACTACTACAGCTGCTACCAGAGAGAGGCTGATGGCCACACCCCCAGCGCTCTGGTGGCAGTTGTCACGGCCACATTGCAGACTCATTGTGAGAAGGGTGACTCAGTCAGATTTCCTGCATTCTGACAGGAGGCGAGGTGCAGACATTTGAAAAGGGGGAGGCATCGCTAACGGTCAGGGCAGGCAGGACTGCTAACAGGGGATCCGATTTCTGAGGGGGTCCTGGTTCAGTGGGATGAGAACCTTGATCATCCTTCTGCAGTTAAGGTGACTGGCAGTTAGGGTTCTAGACTGGATTGATTCCACAGGTTACCTTAGAGTTACCTTTTTGTCTGATCTTGATGTTTACTTTGAATCATTTGACTCTACTTCTTACTTTAACTCTACCAGCTTCCTACTTAATCCGCCACAGAAATAATGCAGGCGTACACCAAAGCCTTGCATTAATCTGACTGTCATTCAAATTAACGTTCACATCTCAACAGTGCCCCACGTCTCCTCAGCCGTTTCAGGTATGACTCACTGTGTGGTTAACCGCAATCACCTTCCTCGTCCTGTTTGTGCTAAACTTCATGTCTCAATGCCCCCTCTCTCAGCGTCACGACTTGAACAGGGGCAGAATCTGAACACTCTGAGAGTACAGAGCTGGCTGTGCCAGAATACAAGCAAGAAGCGACATTCCAATAGAGACATGTCTGCCCATGAACAAGCGGGTCTGTGACTGTCCTTCTTTGCTCTGACCCTTTGCGGCCCCGTGTTCTAGCGTGGTCTTCTTCACTCAGTGACACAACAGCGTACGCCTCCATTCACAATGCAGCCGAGCGGAAAAATCCTTTCAGAGGAAGAGACCGAGGGGTCAAGTGGGCTGGCACAAGCTCACGGCCTCTTCCTATTGCGAAGCTTCTCGATTGTTCTCACTTCCCTTCAAGACAGCCAGAGAGGAACCCTTTCATAACGAGAGTAAAAGTCAAGGAAGGAACGATAACAGTCAGAGACACTGGAGATGCCCTCTGGCAAAGAGGTGAAAAATCCACACACTGACCCGGTGACTTGCGATTTGATCAGTATGTCATTTGCCTGGACTGTGCCTGAAGCAATTAGAGGATAAACACTTCCATGAGGCAAATGTCAAAGACTCCATTCGTTTTGTTTGTTCAGCTTGTCACAGTGGCAATTGTGGAATCTGTCTCCCTCTAGTGGTAAAAATATATTTTTTGTTTCAGCTACAGTAAAGAGGAGTTAGGAGTTACTTAGAGCAGTGTTTCTCAATCCTACTCCTGGAAGCCCACTGCCCTATCTTCTATCTATCCTTGCTCCAAACACACCTGATTAGTGTGATTAACATGCTCTTGATTAAATCAGGTGTGCTCAGCTAATCAAAAGTGCCACTGATGAGTTCAGTCAGGTAGGCAGAGCAAGGATAGATAGATATATGCAGGACAATGGGCCCCCAGGAGCAGGATTGAGAATCAGTGACTTAGAGGAGTTAGGGTTCAACATGTTCAGCAAAGCAGGCAAACCTGAGCCAGTCTAGATTAAGTTTAATTAAAGCACTAACATCACAGAAGAATACAAGAGTTACATTGGCTCTACCACAGAGTATGCAGATATATAATGAAGATGCAGTTCGGCTCAGAAACAATGGGTGTAGCTATGTGGAAAAGACACAACAAAAATTAATCTTAAAAATGCACCAGCTGCCTTTTTCCTATATGTGACATCTTATGCTGGTAATGGACAATTCAGGTGATGGGAATCTTTGACTGGGGTCCACACTACCTCATTCCAGCCTAGGTGACACATCACATGATTTTGACTTTAAGAGCAGGGGAACCTTGATACAGCATAATAGAAGGTTGTTTCCATTAAAATCAAGGTAATACATGTAGTCAACCTGCTTTGAAAGCTTCCCTCTTTCCCACACAGCCCTGAATGATGCAGACGTGAGTTCTCTGTCCCCCCAAAGATCTGAATTTGGCTCCCTAGTTCCCCTGTAATGACAGAGAAAGGACAACAGTGCCCATGTATCCATTAGTATACAGGAGTGACTCTCGGTTTAATAAATTACTGAATTGTAATCTTTACCACCTGGTCATTTTGATGATGTTGCGGTTCAACAGCCTTTATAAGTTTACCCTTAATAGTTTAAAATAGCATTACATTTACATTCTACCCAGAGCAACTTCCATAGTTTACAGTTTGTACATGTTCTCTTTTTATACAGCTGCATATTTTACTAAGGAAATTCAGATACCTTGCCGAAGGGCACAGCTGCAGTGGGGAATCAAACGGCAACCACATGGTTACAAACTCTATACCTTACCACAATGCCACATTGTTGCCCATATAGAAGATGAATTGTTTAATGTAGGAAATGTATTTAGGAGGTAATTTGTAGTTTAGAAACTGTTTTTTCACATTATCTCTCAATAGTGTAGAGCACCCTGTAGCACTTCAGAGACATTCCATAGAAAAGAACATGACTTGATGAGAATGTCAAAGGTTGGCTTTTGATGCAGGTCTTACTTCTGGGTGGGACTCCGTGCTCAGTGAGGCGCCACCAGATAGTACAGAGAATCTTCGCCCGTTTCCGGTTGGGGGACCGAGAACTGAACCATGCAGTACTCTGCAGAGGCATCCTCCTGGGGGAGGCTGACAACACTGTACAACACCATCTCATCGTACACGTGTCTAGGGTCTCCTTCCTCCTGAGTGAGAGAAGTACACCATCAGCAGAGCTAAGCAGTACCCAGCCTGGAAGAACAGCAGCTGCTAATTGACTGATAGGGATATTTGCAGATCCAATTCAGGACTGTGGCTAATTTATCACTGTCAGTGCTTGTAAATTAATCAAAATCTTCACCAAACTCAACAGGTGCACAGTACAGCCATTCATTGCATATTCATCGAATGTTATTTGAATGAGGATCAATCAAACCAACTGGCCAGTCTCCTCCTCCCTGCAGGCCACTTTTTGCTTTGCTGGGTTTAATAATGCCTTTTCTAGACTTTATCCATTTCATTGCATGACTGTTTGTTTCCTTACATGGCAAAATTCAAGTCAAGGGTACAAGAATGCAGTTTTACAGATAAGATGCCACTTACCTGTCCAGTGTCTTCAGGGACACTTGTGTCTGTTGGTTTTAAGGCTATGGAAAAAATGAGTCATGGTTAAATAATGGAAATTGCAGCATGTGCTTTGTGGCTTGTTTTGGTGCATTTAATTATGATGTCATTAAGGCCAGTGTGTTACTATGCCAGCACATCTGTGACCTTATCTGGTGTGGGGTGTGGGGGCTGAATGTTCCACAAAACAACCTCCAAACTGGCCTACAAAAGTCAGTGTGGTCTGAGAAGGTGTGAAACTGGCAAAGACCACAGGCATCCAACCAGAGGAAGCCAATGCACTGCAACATGCAGACCTGCCGCAGTCATGCTCCTCTGCTGAATGTTAGCCCGCAAAACTGCAGAAGGGCAGACTTTCCGCTGTTGCATTTTCAGTAGCACATGCCTCCCTCAGTTTTTCGGTCTCTTGTCTCTTTATATATGCTACTCTCACGCCCAGAATGACAGCATACACAGGCAACAGCAGATTCTCACTGTCTACACTGGGCTTCTTTTGGCTTGTACAGAAATTGAGGGCAAGACTCCTCATTTTGATTTTACTCACTCAGCCATGTAAGTATGTAGAGTGACCCGAGTATGTGAGCATGTTACAATACATGTATGTTACATAAATGTTTCAATGAATGAGGGAATAATAGTCATTAAGGCCTAATGGGCTTCTAGACAACACAGAGATAAGTGCGAGGCAAGGATTTCGGCTCAATATCCACGCAGCCGTGAGTGAGGTGAAGAGGAGGTAGTCTCACCCATCTCACCCGACAGTGATCTTGAGCTTTTCCTGAGGAAGGCAGCAAGTAAAAGCAGCAGCAGAAACATCACCACACCAAGAGCTGCCCCAACCAGGACAGGCACATCAGTAGTACCTAACAGAGAACAGTGGATAACCGTTTTTTCCTTCTAAAAAACCAGCATTTTGGCAGCATTTCCAAATTATACATGCTAGAAAAGTGTTTGTGTTAGTACATTGTTATGCAGTGCTCTCACTAAGGGATTTATCCAAAGTCATGAAATGGTTTTGTTCACAAAACTCAATTTTGTATACATATACACATATATATATAAATTTTATGATAACCTTATTTTTTATTAAACATTTTACTTTTATTAAAATCATTATAGCCTACTGCTTGGTAAAAATATTATTTCTCTTAAAAACAAAAACAATTTTGTTATGCTTTACAAATGCTATATTTTATTGTGCAATGTGATGGCTTCAATTTTCTTCCCATGTTTAATACCAGCAAGGAGTGCCTAGCATACACTGTCAACAGATACTCAACACTTGGTTTTGAGTTATACCTTACTGCAGTTATACCTTACTCAGCAGTTTAATTCAATTTACCTTCATTTCCATTCGGATGTACAGAGATTGGTGAGTGTATGGTGCTTGTCACGATGTGATCTGTAACATAAGGAAAGCCTGGCTTACTATTGCTTTTCTACACAAGAGGGGAAAATGGAGCATATACAGTATCTGTGTGTTTAAAGGCCTTTTGTATGAGAAAATACAATTTCAAAAAGCACTTCTACTGAATAATGGTGAACTCTCTTTTCTGTAACTGTTGTGTCAACATATCTGAGCAACCCATGTGATTTAAGTATGACTTTTCCTTACATGAAATGAAACCCTTCCTTTTTTGGGGATTGTAAATGTCATGGACAATGTCTGGATGTTGTATGCAGGGGCTACTGCACCTCTAAATACATATTCAAGCAAACTAGCAATTTGTCACATGACTATATCTAACTGCATCAGTCACTTGCAGAAATAATTGTACTTTTTTATTTAGAATCGGTTGGTTTGGGCTGAGCATTCTGTCCATTTGTAATAACTGCGATTGGAGACACACTTACAGCGCATAAATGGACGAATGGACGACTTACAATTCATCTTCAGTAATGTTGAATACACCCAATACTCATTTTTAGAGGAAAAAAAAGATTTGTTTTTGCCAAATAAAAGAGCAGTTTCTGCAAAGTGCAAATTGTTACTGTCCCTTAAGTCTGTTTAAAATCACTGTGCTTGTATCATGTTGTTATGAGTGTCAGCTTGCATCTGTGGTGATGTCAGGCAATCAACATGTATTGATTAAGGTGATAAGGCTCCATTGACTTCACAATTTCACACACAAGATTTCTTGTGTAATTGCTGAGACTCATTTACCACTTTACGTTTACAATTAACTCATTGTAGTGAGTCGTATAAATGTTTATGCAGATTTTGAAATGATAAAACCCTTTTGTTTCTATTTGTGATGTGTCTTTTTCACTTCTTGGGACATGTGCCAAATTTTACTCAAATGAAAAGGCAAGTGAATATAGTGGTTTATTGCTCACTGCTAACGTGTGAGAGTACACATATCATATCTAGCATCAGGGGCAGAAATATTGCTGCTTATTCTGTTTCTTACTTATATGTGGTCACACTCAGAAACAGCAAGCCACAGAAAATGACCTCTTCTCCTTAACAGAAGGGTTCAAAACAAACTCCACATGAAGTGCTGTTTTGTTAAACCTGTCTCTGAGAATAATGGTAAACTGGTATAGAGAGTTCACTGTGAATCCATCACACAGGAGTTCAAAATGAACGGATTCTCTGCACTTCACTCACCTGTCGTGGCACGGCCAGACGCCCAAACAGAACTGCTGCATGGACCTTCCGTGGTGTCCTGAGAGGTTGCAGTCACAGGGACAGAGGAGTTCTGTGTTTTCCGGGAAGGAGCTGGAGAGTGAAAAGAAAAAAAATTATAAACTTGCCAGCCACAGCTGTGACAAAGAGTGTTTGTATCTCAATATTTAACACTTAGCTGTAAAATTAGGTGGTGTGA
Source organism: Megalops cyprinoides (assembly GCF_013368585.1). NCBI lineage: Eukaryota > Metazoa > Chordata > Actinopteri > Elopiformes > Megalopidae > Megalops > Megalops cyprinoides. The sequence continues at coordinate 26,198,805 of NC_050589.1, forward strand.
ATTTCCCGCTAAAAGCTGTACAGTGCAGGTCCAGAGACCAGTATGCTGACAGAGGCATTCTGCTGTTCGCACTGCAGTCACTCCCATCATTAGGGGAATATATGCTCCTCAAGGACAATGTATCAGAGTAAAAATAATCATGATTCATACAGTCAGATGCTGATGGAAGGACCAATAATACAAAATATGTGTGGCAAATAGAAGTGCATCATGTTTCATATACTTGCACACAGAGGAGCTAGAGAGACCAATCAGTTGTAAAGTGGCAATCACGCAGAGAGAGAAACAATTGGTCACTGCTGGCCTGGGAAGGCAGAGAAAGTGGGTTTGGAGTGGTGAGTTCTGTACAGGAAGCGACAGGACTGGAAAATGGCCATGTTTGGCTTGACAAAAAAGAAGGGGAAGGAGACACCATGGGAGAGAGGAGAAGAGGTATAATGAGACAGAGGAAGCAGGAGAAGATGTATGGAGAGTGTTAGACAGTGACATGTGCAAGCAGAGACAGAGGGTTGAAAGCAGCACTAACTATGCATAATATTAGACTGTGAAGACAGTCTAATATTAGACTGTGAGTCAACCTATACGTACATGCAGTTCAGTACAGTGCGGTAATGTTGTGATAGAAATGGTAGAGTTGGGTCCTGTGAAGCAAGAATAGAAAGTTGAGGTTCAGGTTTACGTACCTTTACTGACAGTCACTTTTAATTTTGTCAGTGGGTCCCAGCCCCATTTTTCAATTCCACAGTAATATATCCCAGAATCCTGTAGCTGTACACTGTTGATGATGACAGTGAAGAAGCGGCCATGTCCGTTGTCAAAAATAGAGAATCTCCCAGCCTGTGTGTAAATGTCTGACTTTTTACCTTTAACCAGAACATCCTTATTGTTGCAAGGATGCTTACAGAGGTACTTGGGCAGATATAGATAAGCATCGGAATATTCACACATAATAGACACACTTCCGCCTTCAGTTCCATGAACTTCTCTACTCCCCAAAACGCAGTGGCGAACTTCATACATCAAAAAGAAGGGAAAATGAAATAAAGAATCATGAATCAGTTTTAAGTTACAACAACGAGTAAATACTCCACAGATATTGTTTCAGGTTTCAATAATACTAAACGCTATATGGAAGATTTAACAAGGCCCTTATATCACTAGTTGAAAATGCCTCTTCAATACAGTTCCTATCTTCATAAGAACAGTGTAATCTGTACAGCAATCTTGTTTGTTATAACATGTGCTTGCACGAAAATGAAAAAAAAAATACACACACACACACACACACACACATACAAGTTCTTTGAGGAGATAAAGCGCTTAAGACTTACTTGCCAGGAGAGAGAACATCTGCAGTGTCCAATTCATCTTTAGCTCAGGCTTCCTGTCCGTTCAGCGGGGCGCTGAATGGGAAAGCCTCAGTTTCAAACCTTACTAGACTATAGGATTCACGACATGATCACACTCTCTGCATCGATATCGCCGAGTTGTCATTAACTCCAGTGCATCTTCTTCACGAGGAAAGCTCGCGTTTTCATCTAATGCGCTATTCTTTGTCATGAGACAAACGCAAAAGCTGAACAGGTCACCAACACGCGGAAGGAAGCTGCGCAGACAATTATTGTCTATTATACACACGGGTCGTTTCCCCGACAGCTCCAGATGTAACGGACACATCTAAAACGGACGTTAGATCCTGGGATTGTTCTCAATTGACAGCTGATCTGAAAATGTAAATCAGGACTTGGTTTTATTCACATCCATTTACGAGCATTTTTGTACTGGACCAAGGGGCATATAATGAGCTGAGCGAAAAAAAAAAAAAAACTTTTTAAAAAAGGCTCACTGTCTGTAGAGCCCTTTGAATAAAAGCACAGCAATCACAAAATTACACAAGTCTCTTTTGAAATATTTTAATGCATAAAAATGCAAAAGCATACAGGGAAAACTTCATGCATAGATGCACCAAAATGTAACAAAACATCAGCTCTAAACCTAAACAAAAGAGCAAGAAGACATCACGGGAAAAAAATCGAGTTTTCACTGGCTGGAACTATTCATGGTCCATTCTAGGTTCCAAGGCAATTAATAATTGTGCTAAAATTAATAATTATCCTAAAGAAGTGTTGCAAAAGTCAAAGCGCGCAGATTTGAAGTTGTAGGGACCGATTCGAGAGGTTGTAATCAGCGAGTTGTGGTTGTACTGGAAAATGGACTCAAGTAAAAAAAATAAATTAATAATAATAATAAATATGAGTAAATGATGGATTACAAGTTTGCAGCTGTCATTGTATTTATGTAAATATCAGTCTACACATTTGTGAATTTCAACATACAAGTTCACATTTTTCTGCAAGTGAAATTTTAAACATACGAGTTCAGATTTTTGTTCTACAAGTTCTCAAATCGTATTCTACAAGCTCTCAAAATCAAGTCTACAAGCTCTCGCATTTTGCAACATATTTACCTTCATACAAGAGCTCCTCTTAGATTTAAATCCACGTAAGGACGTCCTGAATCACTGACACACACGTCCACTTCAACACCACAAAGCTCTGGGTTATAGTTGATGATAGTATGGAAGGAATAGGACATAGTGCAGTCAATTTCTCCTCACCAGTTATCTTCCATTTAGGCTATCTCATTGGTTGGCTCAGCTGAATAATCGTGAGCACACTCAGTTTCAAGGCTGTAAAGAGATAACAGGCAGCAAATGCTATTTTATGCATTCTACAAAACATTAAAAATTCCTGTACAACAGTTAAACACATACATAGCCTGATTATTACTTACACTATGAAGAATGTGGTAGTAAGAATGGAAATCCATTTTAATTGTAGCTTTTTTTTCTTCCTGACATTTTTATATCCGGGCCCCCCAGGGGACCGTCCTCTTCCTGTTCACCCTGTACACCTCCGACTTCAGGTACAACTTGGAGTCAAGCCACCTTCTGAAGTTCTCTGATGACTTTGCCATCGTGGGGTGTATCAACGGGCAACAGGAGGCAGAATACAGAGGACTGGTAGACAACTTTAGTATAGTGGTGCAGCCTGAACCATCTGCAGCTGAACGTCAGAAAGACGAAGGAGCTGGTCATGGACTTCCGCAGGAATAAGCCTACTCTGACCCCTGTCTCCATCCATGGAGAAGACATTGAGGTAGTCCACTCCAAATACCTTGGAGTGCACCTAGACGACAGGCTGGAGTGGACTAAGAACACAGAGGCCCTCTACAAGAACGGCCAGAGTTGGAGACAACGATCCTTCAACGTCTGCAGCAAGATGCTGCAGATGTTGTATCAGTCTGTGGTATCCAGTGCCATTTTCTATGCGGTAGTGTGCTGAGGGTGTGGTCTGAAAGCTGGGGACGCTAACAGACTGAACAAGCTTGTTAGGAAAGCCATCTCTGTCATAGGAGGCTTCTATTATTCTATCTTTCTACTATTTATTTTATTTTATTCTATTGTTGTGTTTTATTGACAGAGGCAACCTTTCTATTATTTTATTTTATTCCATTGTTGTGTTTGATCTGTGCTGGACAATGGTGTTGTGACACTAAAATTTCCCTCGGGATAAATAAAGTATTTCTTATCTTATCTTACATGTCAACCAGATACATATCCATGTCATTTCAGGCCTCAGCCCTGCTTGACTCTGTCCTGGAAAGCTGCAGTGTGGCTGGCTCTCCACCTTTCTGTCTAAACCATCATTCACAGAACTGAGCAGCAATGCTAGACAGGTTCAGTTAGGACACTGACTCAGCTGCTCAGTCCAGTCATTTACTTGGTTTGTAACTGTGTCATAATATGACACACAACAGCCAAAGATTACATATGCTTCTACACTGAAATACCTGTGTACTTCCTGATTATCTGGTGTACATAAATACTGCTCATTGTTTCTGAAGGTGGAGTTTCATGTGAACACACCTCCTCTTTTGAACTAACCTGCGTCGTCCTGAGTCCATCTCCACAGCAATGAGAATGAAGACGAGAAGGAACACACAGGGCAGTCCCACAGTCTGTCTGCTGCATGGCAGCTCTCAACTCCATCTGACGGTAATAACATATCGGAATCTCACTTTCAACAGCCTCCGAGGCACAAGCGATGCTTCAATGCATATTCATGCAAGACTTATGCTAAATTAAGGTATTGATTCTGTCCAGTAAAAGTGGAGGGGGGTGATTTTCAGGCAGTGCAACTTTAATTCCATCCAGATTCACGGAAATTATCTGAATGGTGTGTTATACTCAGAGTCTATTTCCAGACACATGAAGATGCAGTCATAGCCACATTTTATGCAGACTATAACTCTCCCTTAGTGGCTATTAATAAACCTTCTGCTTTTAAACCCGCTTGGGCTGCTGGGTCCATGTTCTTCTTTCTAGCTATTCTGAGGTGTCCTGAAGCAGTTTTGTGACCTGGAAAGTTGACTTAAATGTCAAGTGACAAACTCATTTCTGGTGAATTAATTTATAATGTACACTCTGCTTGATCAATTTGCCAGAGAAACTTTATATTATATTTCCATTGTGTGTCTACAGACACAACAGTATTGGTGTGTTAAATGTTTCCTGTGAGCACACCTGAAAATGTGTACCCTTTAGTCCAGTTAGACAGGTGGGCTTGTGATTCAGTGATCTCCAGAACAGTCACAGATGCAGAGCTGGGTGGGATGGTGGAAGGACCTGGATGCTCAAGTTGAAGTGATATCACACAGCAGATTAAATATCTAATCAGATGGTTATGTGGTCACCAATTATTCGCCTCAGGAACAGTTTACTGTGGAAGTATGGCAAAGCTGTATTTCCCAAGTCCTGACAGAGATTGAACTGTAAGTGATTTGCCACCTGTGGTAAACTATAATGCCTACCAATAGAAATGCAAATTAACATGTTTTTTTGTGAAAAATATTCTATCCATTTCAGACTGCAACATTAGTGTAAAAAGTAGTTTAATGTGAACTAAACAAATAAGCTAAGCATAATCATTCTGAAATAAACTTGATGTACTGAATGCTCATAAGAAGCATGAGGTGTTAATGATTCCATACCTTTACTGACAGTCACATCTACTTTTGTCAGTATGTCAAAGCCCCACAGTCATATAGGCCAGAATCCTGTAGTCTTACGCTGTATATAGTCACACTAAGGGAGTGCCCATTTGCATTATTATAGACAGAATGTTCCAGCACATATGTAAACTCCCCAAATGTGATTGAACCCATGATATGCAAATATGTAAATTAACACAGAAAGAGACCATTTTAAAGCTGCACAGGAGATGTAGTGAACAAAAGCACTCCTAATGCGTAACACTTCTCTCCCAGAGCGAAAATGAACAATGACAGAACACCTGAGTGCCATCATGCCTCCAGTTTTCTTTATTGATAACGCTGTTCAATCTGTCATACAGACCGTGTGTGTGTGGCAATCCTATGGTACAAACCCACACCTGAGTCATCCCATAGGTTTGCACTGCAAACCCTCTGCCTCAGTTACACTCACTCACCCCTGCACACAGCAGCTGCAGTCCCTTCTCCACCAATGGTCCTCCCAATAGATATACTCACATGTAACAATGTGCCCGCTGCAGGGCTCTTCATTACAGCTAGGATATATGTGCATGTAAATAAATAAAGGCTCTGAAATGAACTGCTTTCTTCTCAGCAGGAGGTTCGGGGTCAGCTTTGCTGTCCACGGGACACACAGCATGTGCCGCAGTCATGCCTCTCCAGACCTGTCAGTCAGCCCCACCCGACCAGAGCTTGTGAACATTAAGGCACAGCAGCGATACACAGGAAACCACTGACACCGGTTTTTACAGACACACTACAACAATTACACAGAAAAGGTGAGGCTGACTAGCCCACGGAAGGGCACTGGAGTCCCTTTAAGTTTTCGCTTGTTCCATTTTAACAGAACACATTATACAGCCTGGAGAAGAACTGGCGAAGTATGTGGACCCTTCAGTGATGGACCAAACTGTGCCGCATCTCTCCATCCAGCAGAAATATTGAAGGGGAATGTAATGGAGCTCCAAGGCTAGACCACAAAATTACTACCAGTGGTGCCTACAGCTGTACACAAACATTAATTGCAACATTACCTTCTTCCCAAAAGCACAAGAGAAAACCCTGATGTTTAACCATATAATCCACCAAGACACTGAAATGGGCTAAAAATGAGTTCAACCTCCTCTGATATACCAATATAACTCCCGTCTGTAGTAAAGGAGATGTCACTCAACCACATCGCCACTAACACCATTTCCTCTTTTGCCTCAACCAATTTTGGTGGACTGATCCTGACAAAACTACAAGCAGTGGATATAGCTGTGTGACACACAGATGGTCTTGATGGTTCCAAGAGTAAAAAATAAAATAATTTAAAAAAGGGTGCACTATTCAATCCATGATATTTGGTTGCACTGGTGAGGGATCCTTCCTGTGGGATTTCTTGGCGGTCTTCAGTGTTGCTTCGGCATTGGAAAGGTGAGTTCATGAAGGGAATTTTCAGAAAAGGCCTAGGAGTGGGGAAGCGGGGGGCTTCCTCACTGGTACTGTCTGTAATCCCCAAAGGAGGGGGCAGGCATGGGGGCAGGCTCCTCAGGAAACTGGGGACCTGTAAAGGGGAGCAGAAAAGCACAAAACAACAGGATTACAGATGTTTCCCTGGTGAGCCTCTCATCCAGGGCGACTGCAAATCTTCATGGCCTGGAAAACCAGTCCTGTATGTTAAATACATCTTACCACCAGATGCAAAGATGTTTCAAAAATTCCTTCAAACAAATTAAAATTCCCTCTATAGCTTCAAATTACAAACACAGTATGCTAACATTTCAATGATCCTGACAAAGTGGCTAGTAACCTGGTCTGTGTGTATTTATGTAAGACATTTCTATGATGTTAAGAGCCACGTTTGTATCTTGTAAACCCAATACCAAGTCTTAAGGCATACAAAACAATGAAACAGGAGGCTTACATCCAAGAATCAGAAAGATATTCTAATGGAGTTAATAAGAAAACTGCACAAATCGGGTAATCAAGTGTTCTGCAACAATGGCCATCTGAGCTGTCTATGATAGGTGTTATTGCTAATTATTATAAATTCAGCAAAAACTGCACCTTGAGGGACTCGCCCTTTAATGGATGTGGCCTCAGTTATGCCTTGTGCTGTGACGTGGCGACGGGAGATGACTCACCAGTTGGAAACTGTGAAGAGGCGAATCTTGTCAGCAGAATGCCTGCACCCTCTATGAGTGCAAGCAGAATCCCTCCCATCGCCGCCGAGCCCACCATGGCAACAGGCCCATCTGAGAACAACAGCACAGGGATCAATACTGCTGCACCGTAGTCTATCACTCTCTGGTTAATACTCTCACCACTCAGCCTTAAATACCACTGTACCAGCAAACAATATTCTCACCACTCAGCCTTAAATACCACTGTACCAGCAAACAATACTCTCACCACTCAGCTTTCAACACCATCACACTCTGATAAAGACTCTCACCACTGAACTTTCAATACTGCTGCAACAGAAGCTACCACTCTCACCACTCAGCCTTTAGCTGACCATAAATAGGCCTATCCTTGGAGACTGGCAATTACAAGACAGAACTGTTATTTTTACATTTGCATTTACTGCTTCTGCAGAAGCCTCTTATCCAGAGTGAAGAAAACGAAATTCAGCAGGGTTAGGCAAGTAGACATGAAGACACTGAATGACTAGTGCCACCCTTGAAATGTAGAGCCACTATAGGAAACACTGCCACAAAGGCAATAACTACTGCGATGAAGCACACAAACATACATCACTACTGCCATTTTTAGGCTACCATGCTTTTTCACCCACCAGGATTATTCTGACCAATAAAATATTAAATTAGTAAGCAAAATGTAGTTCACCATTGCATACACACATTACAAGCTTCAACATGTATAAAAAGTCCTTCAGTCACTCTGAAAGCCTCTGGCTTGCTCTCCGTGCATAAATGTGTACTGCCTGGATCAGTGTAGCCCACCACAAGTGTAGAAAAGCCTCTATACCATTTCATCTGGACTCCAGCTTTAAAAGTACATAAAGATGCTATAATTTAAATCTGTGCTATGAAATCCCTCACTTACAATGGCCACGATAAGCAACGCCAACACTTCTTCAGTAGGAATGTAACCAGAAACTACATTTTTCATTGGAGAAATGTTCCACTGGCCCAATGTAACTAAACCTGGACAGCAGTAATTTTGCAAACGTGATTCTATGTGGAGGTGGATGGGTGGGTGCATTCATCTGATGGGAACGAGGGGATGAGACTCACTTCGTGCAGCCAGGATGGCCCCGGTCATGGCCCCACTTGTGATGGAGTTCCAGGGGTCCTCCTTGCCCCGCACTTTCACCAGCCCGCAGTCGATCATGGAGAAGAGGCCGCCCCACACCGCGAAGCTGCCTGCCAGAGGCCAACACACACAACCATCAGAGAACGCCGAGATGGTGCACCATTCATTCCTCCCTTAGGCCTGTCCCATCCCACCAACCACCAATCTGCTGCAACAACTTCAGTTACAAAGCCTGCTTTTGTCACACAGAGGACCTTACCCAATAAAAGCTGTTACATTCTGCACTCAAAGAGGCTGACAATTTTAATGACATCTCAAATGCCAAGATTTAACGAAACCACAAAGAAGAGTAGAAGTACATATACCACATTACACAGTTAACATTATTTCTTTCTCCCCCACTTTCGCTCTACATTCAATGCTCTCTGGCTTTCAATAAAGTGAATCTGATTGCTTATTTAACCTCAAGAAAAAAGGGTAGTCAATAAGCACCTATAAACAGTGTCTCTGTACAGGTCATTCCTTGTTTGCATTACCCATAAGCATATATACCAGATCTAATTATATTACATGGTGCATTTTGACATGTCTCCATGTATCCATATTCACACAATGCAGATAACATAGGCATTTTACACCATAACAACATTTGACTGAACACATAAAGTGTAACTGTAAGGCACTTAGGTGCTATTTTGAGGGTGTGCATTTCCACTTATACATACCGCCTAGCTGAGGGGCTCTGGTTCTGATAGCTGTCATGCTGCCTCGCAACCTGTGGTTCATCCCCTGGAAAACCACACACACACCGGATGCACAATTAATGTAAAGTTATCAAGACTACTGCAGTTATGTCTTTATGGCCAGCGAGCCTTATAGCGGTTTGATAAGGGCATCTGCGCTTTTAGAGATCTTCCACAAACGCATTAATGATTTACGCAATAACGCACTGTAGAACACTTACAGCCGGCGAATTCCGAAAGCCTTTGACAGCCTGGAAGATCCCTCCTCCAATGGCGCCCATGGTGAAGGCCCCCCCGCAGTCATCCACAATTCGCCACGGGCTGGAGAAAAGCAAGGGTTCAACGGCCATCATAAACACGACACTGTGGTAACGTCCGCAAACACACTTTGCGTTTAACTTACGGCTCAATTCTGCAGTGCTCTCTCTATGAAAATATCAAAGGACATAAGAAACACCTACTGTACGCCACAACCTGCTCGTATGATCTTCAACTCTTGCCTGGAATTGACAATGTGTTGTTATTGCGTAGTCTACTTCGCAATATCCGGCAGACACAGACTTGAGTGTCTGTGTATATATGTTGTTAACTTAGCATACTATAGTTTCCTTAGTGATCTTTTTATATTTATAATACAACGCCTGCGCTAAATGTTATCCAGGCTAATAGGTGCCACAAGTCACTGGTCAGCTTCAGCTTTTACATGATAATTAGGGGTCAGTGCTTGAGCTGGTTAAACACACTACCCCAGAGAACCACAAACGCTTCACTCAAGAAGAAATCTGTAATGTTGCTCGAGGTGGTCGAAAGGTGGAGCAACTTCCGGTTTTGAAAATGACATAACTACCTACCTGGCTAGTTAGCTTGCTTTTAGTTGGCTAGCCCTAAGTCACAAGTAACAAGCTAGTTAGGTAGCTGGCAGCGTTACCCCCATCGGTGTGTACTTCAGCGATTCCAACTGAAATTTGCCAAACCGTCAGCTAAGAGCAGAAGACACCGATTTTACGTCATTAAGTGGATCAAAATATCACGTAACGCTGTACCTGGCTGGACAACTAGCTTCCAGTCAGCTTCCCAAATGATTGCACAACCTGACAGGTACATACAGGGAAACAGTTTAAGTCCTTGCCATTAGTTGCCTAAAACTGAAATCAAATTAAAGCAATGAGCCTAAATAGTAGGTTAGCTAACACAAGGTCATCTGGCTGAGCCTGTTACCAAGGACACCAAGCGCAGAAGTGAGAGCTAACGTTAGCTAGCAAATTGACGGTAATGCTCGTGTCTGACTTACATAATAAGTGGTTGGATGATAATTCCTTCTTCTATTTATTCATTCACAGCAATAAATATCGCATAATCTATATTCCCTTATGTAATGTTACGTGTACCAATACAAGGATAGCGGAAAAGTAGAACGTTCAAAAGAGGCTTACCATGGCTCTCGTGCGTATTCCTCCATTTTCTTCTGTCGCTTCAGCGGAAAGGAGTGGGCGGATCTATCTGACGTCAGGATAAGGCATGACATTCACGAGAATTTATGCTTCGCTCGCGAGAATTGGCGAGATTCGCAAAGCTGTACGTAACAGCGATGGTCAGTGAACTCGTCAGTTTGCCTTAGGACGGTATGCGGATGCATATGGAAACATATGTGAGCTAGTGCCGGCCGCTACTCATGTGAGTTATTACCGGTAACTCGTAGTGAGGCGCTGTGGGTCTGTTTTTGAAAAGTGAAATGGTGTCTGCCAAAAAAATAAATAAATAAAACGGCAGACGCTAGTTATTTTAGCTACACGTTTGTCTGGAAGCGGTTGTTCAGAAATGTAAAATAAACATTAATTCGCATTAAAGAGTAACAAAAAGATTTATTGTCTGCCAACAGCTGGCAGGTTGCCTTCTACCAAGAGAATAATACTTAACGCCTTTAATCGCACTAGCACTGCTTGTTCGGTATGTCTGATTACTGATAAATATCCCCTGTTGTGTTGACCGTCCAAAATAGGTTTCACCCGACCACATACAGATTAAAACTCACTTAAGCAACACGTGCAGGCTGTAGGATTTTCTGTGTTTATGTTCAAAAGTAGGCCTACATTGCCCCTCACTTAGAAAGCTCTAGCAGGACCAATAAGCTGTTTGGAAAGGTTAGGTGTTTCATGCAATGGCCCCTGGAGATTCTGCTCAGTGTGATTCAAGCTGTCAAACACACACTGTATGCGCAGCTGTCCTGTACAGGGCTGGACCCCTTGCTGCACTCAAGTTACAAGAGCTAACGAGAATAAGCAATGCTACTACTATCCGGACAATTCCGATCCTTAAAGCCCTGGGTCTGGGCTGGGCATTCAAGATGGTGGATTTGCTTTTCTTATTGAATTTCAGCTGGTACACTTTCCCTGGCTTCAGGCAGAATAGCAGGCATGCAGGACCTTTGGTGAGGGAAGGATCAGTGGCATCTTGTGAAAGATGTTCCTCACATCCCAAAAACAGACTCACACATTGTGAACCACATTGTACTCCTCCACAATAGAATACATTCACAGTAAATTTAAGGTGTCATATTCACAAACAAAGAGATTGCAAGACAGTCCTGGCCTTTAGGAATGCCTGAAACAAGAGTGAATTTGGGGACTGGAGTTTAATTTTTATCTTTTAATCATGGAATTTCTTTCCTCTTTAATAAGCCAAAACATATGCAGGGTAGAAGAAGGAGCCAACAACTTATCTTTGGGTAGGATTATTTTGGTCCTGTGTCATCAACAGGAGTTAAGATAAACGTCACTGGTGACAGATGACAGAAGCAAGAGGTAGTGGTAAAAGAGTGTTTATGTTTGGCTGCACTAGAAGGACGGAAAGGAAACATTTACATTAGCTTCATGAATGTGCTATCTGGTGACCCCCCCATGTGTATCAATACACGGAACATTACATATAGTCATGTAGGTTATGCAATATTAATTGCTGTGAATTGATAAATCGAACTGCATATTACCATCCAACCACTTCCTGTGACCCTCCCCCCTCTTTTGTTATCATTCCACCTCTCTCCCTTTCTCTCTCTCTTTCTCTCTGAGCAGAGCAGTGTGCACTGTGAGAGCCAGTCTGGCTGCTGGCCCTCTTCCGATTCTTAAAAACAGCAAAGGAATGAACTTCATTCCATGTCTCCATTAAGATATAACCAAATATGGGCATTTAATGACTGGGGAGGGGTGGTGTTGAGGCAGGGGTAATCGAGACATGAACTGGTCATGGAACATTTGATTGGACCTTCAGTCTGTTTGGGAATTCTTTGCTGCTGGACATCGGCCTTGAGCAGACTCAAGATCAGAGTGACTGCAAGCAAGACACATAAACATGTCACGTGATGTTAGATCATTTAAAGGGGACTGTCACTTTGGGAGAAAAGTCCATCTCAGGGAAACAGTTTGGTTTGTGGAGTGCATGAACAGCACACAGACCTACCATGAGACAAATGTGGCTTTCATTGCTATAAATGTAGGAGTCAGGTAATTGAAAGTAATAGATTCTGAGACCTGAAAAAGCAGGGAGAGATGGACTGAAGACGTTATGTTTGGACACCATGCCGTGTGATCTGAGGGATCTTAGACCTGAGTGTTTTCTCTTTCATCCAAGCTTCTGTCAAACTGAAATGAAGACAGCAAAGCCTCCAGTTTTGTATACTTATACTGGGTACCATGTGACGGAAGGGAGAGCAGAAACAGAGAAAATTTTACTATTAAACATACAGAATGTGTTATAATTTATTGTGTGATGAGTAACTGTATGTACTCATCATTCAATAAAACCATAATTCTCACAATCTCTACATTATTTATTAAGCAAAAAAAGTATTCATATTACTTTGGTTGATTCTCTTATACATAAATATGAAAGTTATAGCTATATAATATATAGCAAGTTATAGCATCAACTGTCAGGGGATTGTGTAGCCGAATATGGCAATTCCACACCATTCCTAAATACAATGAACAAAACATTTTATTGATTCCCTGACAGCAGGGAATTTTGGCCAAGATTGCAGATCACCTTACAGATTCCAAATACCAAGCTAGCTAACCCTTTACATAGGTTGGCCAAGAAGCAGGCCAAAGTATTTCTTTTACAATATCTGAGACCATTTTTCCTAATTCTGAATATCATTAGTGAGATATCTGAATGAGATATCCTCTGAATTTAATATTTTTCAGAACAGAGTATGGAAACCAGCAATCTAGGGCTCTAAATAGTGCCTATAAAACAGTTATATTTGTACATTGTAAGATGTGTATGCATATATATGTCAAAATATATAGAATATGTGCATAATAAGGGCCTAATGTGCATTTTGTGAACTCATAATTTTCTATTACTTGCAAATTTTAATAAATATTTAATTTTCACTGCTGGCCCATTTCTGGCTTAATTATATCAGGTGCTGTAACTCTGTAACGTCTGTATTATTTTGCATGTGTGTCACATTAGGCAGACTGACGCTTGAATAAATATGTGAGTCACACCTGCTGGAAATGCATTTTGAATGTTTATCTAACGTATCTGTCATATTTGTTTGGATTTGCATACAGCACACAGCTGAGTGAAGTAATTACATTAGATTCAAGTACACTATTACAAGCAAATTAGATTTAAAACTAAAACAACCGGCCATGCTGAAGAACCAGTCTTCTAACATACTGTATCTGGGAAACGGGAGTGTCTGTCTTGGAATTCTAACACATTATTTAAGTAGTGTTTAAAAAACTGTTCACAGTGCTGAAGAACTGCATGTAGTTAGGAATATTTTAAAGCTACATAAGTGGAGTTATACACCACACTCTGTTCAGCATGTGTGCAAAAATTCAAAATGAATAAAGAGACAGGAGGGCATTGGGCAGATGTGCTAATGTTGTAAACAAGGCACCTAAAGACCAAATATACAGTGTGGCCCTGACCCATAGTTTATTAACATGTATTTTTTCAGACATTTTTTCACTTCTCAACTATTGAATTAACAACAGCCATTGACCCCCTCAACATGTAGCAGGACATCTAGTGACTTCTAGTTGCAATGAATGTGCATGTAGTAGTGGTAGTTTGACTGGATTTCAAATGAGGGATAAAAATGCTCATTTTGAGCCACTGAGTGAAGTCAATGTGCTGTGAAATGTCTTTAACTGCAACAGATTGTCATCATCAAACCGTGTATAACTGCAGACAGACTGCTACCGACATGGGTCTCATTTTCATTTTCCTCTTAAATAGGCGAGTTTATCTATTTCAGAATTGGGTTGTAGTAAATCAAATAGGAACAGTGAAAAGGCAGCTAACACAGAGAATAATACAATCTGAAAAATATACAGTATTTAATCTATTCCCACCTCAATAATTACAAAGCATGTTTTTAAAAATATTTCCATTAAACATTAACAATTTGCAAGCAAATTATTGTCTCTAAAGGCATTTATTCAAAAGTACTTCAAATGAATGTGCTGTGAAATACACCATTCATAAAAATATGTGCTGAGTACATTTCAAAAGTGCAAACATTTCTTGCTATAAACATGGCAAAATGAAGTTGCCATCCCTTAACATTTGATTACAAGATACAAGCTCCAAGACATTCTGTTTGTTTGTTTTTTCCAATGCAATCATCCCTAATTGTACTCTGTTATATATTATCTAAAGTGTAACACAGTCTGGGAATTAATTAGAAAAAGCTGAGAACTAAATATAAGGAGTTTGTTTGTAAAGCTGGCTGGAGCAGTATACAAATACATATAGTAACAGCTCTCATCTTAAAAATAAGTAAAAATCTTTGAGGACTCTCGATGATATATGGGTACACAAATCAAAAAAGGATTTTAGCCCATCAAGTTTTCTGTGACTAAGTAGATAAGTGAACCTTGTCTCTGGAGCCAAATATGAGATTTCAAAGTCTGGCATTGGTTTGCATTGATGTGCTCTCATTCAGACCACACTTCACTTCCAACAAAGAAACATACAAATATATCATACACATTTATTTTATAATATCTGCACAGAGGGCAAAAACACTTATCCAGCAAGGAACTGTATATTCCAAAAGGCACCACAAGGCAAACCTCTCCACTGACTTCCCATTAATAATGAAGTTTCATCCTGAGACAATACAGATGGAATTCTAGGTGGGATTTGCTATGTAAAAATGTGCCTTATAATGAGATGTCATAATGAGACCTAGCCATGATTCAAATAACGTTAGTATCTACTCACACATCCTGAAACACCTTTGCCATTTACAGAGAACACCCTGTGAGATTGTACATTGACTAATAAGAAAAAAATCAGGTTTCTATGGATGTATGAGAGACTACCTGTGCATCTACAAGAAACAGCCATCAAAACTGTCACCCAATGCCTAAAGTCTGAGTTGCAGGTTTTGGACATGAGGGAAATTTTAAATGACTTTCACTTTCAGGTAAAAGCACCATCAGACAGCATGAGCAACACCTGACACAGGTAATACCACATACTTCCTCCATGTACTGTTGAACCTGCTTCAGAATCCAGTGCAATTCGTAGGTAACCCAGGACACGGGCAGTGTAGCCCTTCCCTGGAGCACCTTCTGCAGCCAGTTCGCACCGGCCTACCCAGCAACCTCCACTGTCCTGTTCAGAGGGCTCCGTGAGGACCAAGGAGGGAGGCTTCACACTCTCCACCACACACACACTCTTGTAGCTCCTCTACATATGCCTCCTATGTACTGCAGCCCCATGGCTAAATTGCATCCAGATGTTTGGTGAAACAAATTTGTTTTTATCTCCCAAGGGTCCATGAGATGTCCATCCACACGATTGCTCTCCTCCTTTGCTCCTGGCCTCTTGTCACCTATCGCAGCAGTTTTGGTACTTCTACCTGTGGGGGGGAATGAAAGAGAGAAAGGCATGAACATCGGGATTTGCCTCTCCGTTGTCTCATTCATTCTAATGGTGAATAGCTGTGAAATGCACCTGTGTTTTTGCCTATAAACATTATTCTAATAACTAATTTACTCATTTACAAATCATACACTTAGTATGGATCATGAATGAAATCAATGTTGTTGAAATCTGAAGACTCAAATAGGTAATGGATGGATTATTGTGCTTTAAGGGCAATAAATGACTAATCATATGTTCACTACTACTACTTCAAACAATTGTCAAAGATGTCATTTCCAGTATCAATTCACTTGCCTGGCAAAGGAGTTGATTTATTCACTTCAAATTGATTTTTAATTCATGTGGTGAATACTTATCAATTAAGCAGTTTTCAGATTTTTATTTTTTAAATAATTCTGAAGATATCTAAATACTTTAATTTTATTTCTGTAGAGAGTCACTTCAAAAGGAGCAGAAAAAAATCCCAATCTAATATACTTAAATTTGATGTTGCAACACAGCAAATAGAGAATCACTGGGGGGGTGAATACTTTCTGAAGGCACTGCACATTCAGTTTAAATTTCAGCAGCTGAAATCCTTGTAATCCTTATAAACTACAACATAATTTGTCTCTGATGCCACTTCTCCCATTTCAACGTCTTACCTTTTTAAGTTTTTTCATGTTGTTATTGCGAATAGAGGCCAGCAGCTGGTCCCTGGAATTCTTCTCTCCACCACGCCCTAAGCTCCGGTCCTCAAGCTTCCTCTGTGAGACAGGAGTCAGGGAGTTCCTCAGGAAATTACAGTCAAGGGTGGGGGCAGGTGGAGGCGGGGGAGGGGGCACTGGGGGTGCTCCGCCTCCTCCCGTTCCTCCTCCTCCTCCTCCTCCACTCCCTTTCTTGGGTGTGGTCCTGGGGGAAGACCAACGAGAGGACTCTGGGGAGGGTTTGGGGGAGGCCTTGGGAAAAGCCTTTGTGGGGCCCCCAGCTGTCTTGGGCACCTCTAGAGAGTCCTTCTTGCCACCGTTGGCCTGCGCCCGGGCCTGGGCCTGATCCTGGGCCTGGGCCTGATCTTGGGCCTGGGCCTGGGCCTGAGCCTGAGCCTGGGCCTGCTTCTGCTCTTGCAGCCGTCGCTGTCTCTGCCGGTCCATGTTGCGGCTCAGGATGTTGGTCATGGTCATCCGCGGCCCCGCCAGCTCGAAGTGGTAGCCCAGTTTGAGCAGCGTGGTGTTCTCCCTCAGCACCTTGGCCATCTCCATCTCGGTCTTCCCACCACAGATATGCCGCTGGTTGTGGAAGCGCAGCTCTGTCAGGGTGTCATTGTGCTGCAGGGCATGGATCACAGACATGATGCCCTTGCTGGTGAGAAGGTTGGAGTCCAGGTTAACGCTGGTGACGGTCTTGTTGGAGCGCAGCATGCCAGCGATGGCGTAGGCCACGTGGTCATCGGCTCGTGTGTTGGCCAAGGCGAACGTCTTGACGTGCATGTTGCCCCTCAGGGCTTCAGCGAATAGGATGAGTGTTTTGGTCTTGATGACATCCGAGTTGTTGACATTGAGCTCAGTCATTCCAGGATCGTTGCTGCTGACCTTTTCCAACAGCTCGTCGAACATGCTGGATGCCTCATCCTCCTCGTCTCCATCCTTGGACTTGCAGACTGGACTCTCGTCTGCAATGCAGTTTCCAGGATCCTCAATCCTGCTCTGTTTCATGCACTCATTAGAGGACTCTTCCTTAACCTTAACCTTCTCTTCGTCCATCTCCTTCTCTTTATTCTTTTCTGTCTTTTTCACCTTGTTTTCTTGCGAGCGTGTCTGCTCCTTTTGTAAATTGCTCTGGCCTTTCTCCATACCTCTCTCTACTCTTCTTTCCTGCTCCTCTGTCCTGCCATCTCCAGCTTGGCTCTGCTGCCTCCCCAGTTTGGAGACCAGTCCTCTGGTCTTGCTGTCCTCCCTTTTCTTGACTTCCTCTTTCCTCTCCCTTTCTTTGCTGACCTCCTTCTCCTTTTTCTCCTGTAGCTTAGAGATTAGTCCCTTTGTCCTGCCCTCCTCTCTTTTTCTGATTTCTTCTTTCCTCTCCCTCTCCTTCCCATCCTCCTTTTTCTCCTGCAGTTTAGAGATCAGCGCCCTCGTCTTGCTGCTGCTCTCAACTTTTTTGTTGTCATCCTCCCTTTTCTCCACCAGCTTGCCTTCCCCACTCTTGCCTCTCTCCTTACCCTCGGCCCTCCTCTCCTTGTCCCTGCTCTCCTCTCTTCTGAACCTGTTTGAGGGACCTGCCTGCTCCTCTCTGGGCTCCTCTCTCCTCTTGCGGTCTGGATGTGTGGAGCTGCTCTCCTTTCTCTGGAGTGCAGCGTTTGAACCCCTGAGCTCCACGCCACCCTGGCTGTCAGACCTACAGAAGCTCCTTTCCTGGCCTTTCCTCGGTGACTCCTGCTTTCGGATCTCGTTCTTTGACTCCCCCTGCAGTGTAAAAAAAAACAAAACAAAAAACAAAGAAACAACTGAAACACATAGCAAGAAGAGGAGATAACTTCCATTACTTACAGACGAGAAGGGCAGTAGAAGCCTTACACTGGTTTCTCTGATGTGTTAAATTCAATTACAGTTCCATTACAAAGAGAAACTGGTGGAAGAGGCTTACGATGGAACTGCCGTTGTGGTTTAAATGCCCTACAGGTTATGTTAAACTAAGGGAAGTGGCTTCTTGGTGTACTGTTACACTCACTGTTCCAAATCTGTTCTTTAACAGAATTTGCCTCACAACTGCTTTTTGCTTCTGTTTATTTCTTGTACGTTTCACTGACTGGACTTAACATTCATCAGTCAATTTATATGAATAATAACATATTAACAATGACATTTTGTTTCCCACATCAGTAGATGTTGAGTAGTAATTTTACTCCATTGCAGTGATATGAAAGCTGTTTCCAGTATGCAGAGCAGAGCAGAAAAGAGAAAGAGTAATCTGTCTAGACAACAAGGGTGGATACACATTGACTTACAGCTGTGGCTGTGACACAGTGCATAATTTTAACAAGCTCATCAGCTCCTTTCTTTTACGAGTTAGATTGTTTATGATAACCATTTATCCATAGTTTGACTAACAAATCCCCCTATCTCTAAACTGCTGTTGAACTCTGCAAAGTATTCTGCTACAAATATCACATATGCCGAAGAGGATCACATTGTAAATTAACAGTAACCTCACACAATTTTGTGGCATGCCTGCACTGTACTTAAGTTAAGGTTACTTAATTTCAGATCATTACATTTAAATTGGCATGTATTGGAATTACAAATACATTGGAATTGGAAATGAATTTAAAATTCACTCTTATCTATTCAGTTTCATAACGGGAAAGACAAAGGCATAAACGGCCTATTAGTTATGTCATGTGTCAAAAGGAGATAAGTAACCAATTCCAAAGCATCCGCTTAATTTTCCTCCACACAGTTCCTGTTTACAGAGGTCTCTGGACATCTGTGGCTGAATCTAAACACCTTAGATGCAGTAATGTAATCAGTGGCTACCACAGAAATGTCTGTGTATTTACATTTAATTCTCTCCATTCCATCAGTTGTTAATTACTATATCACAATGCCCATGATGCTAATAGTCAGTAGGACCACTGTAACTTGTGATCTATAAAGACAATGTGTTTTGTCTCCATTTATTATCATGAAAAACACACTTTTATATCAGTGTGATAACAGGTTATCACAGAAAAAAATATTTAGTGTGACCATATGTACACAGCAGTAATACATAACCTATACAGTAACACCTAACATGTGTGGCAAGCTATTTTAGTATCTTTACTGGGGGGAAATTACGCTAACTTGTAAGCTGCTGTCTTTGTTGCCGTGTGGAACTCACAGTTCAGGCAAATGTGCCCTTAAAAGGCAGTGAGGGTGGGGGCAGCCAGCCAAGAAATTCCATCAGGCAGGGATCTAGAACCACCAGAGCACAGGGAAACCAGAATCTCTGGAGCCATTCCTGAAAGCATCTCCTCTCCACACTGACTCAAGGAACTCACAGAACTATGGTATAGGTCAACAGATCAGGCCTCTGACTATTTACCACAGGTCACATTGAAAAAAAAACAATATTCACATTTATCTATATCTGCAAAATACTGTAACAATACAATGCATTCTGTAATAATGTATATCACACAGTTAACTGGCTGAACACATCCAACTATCACTATATGCAATATATGGCCAGGGCTCTTGCTTGCCTTTCTAGATGATGTTTGTAGGGAAACAGCAAAAGTAAAACTAGTCTCTCTGCAAATGAATATCTGCTTTACCACATGCATCAGGAAAAGGAACATCATCCTCAGCAAAAAATATCACTGTTTTTAACATGAGTCTGACAGCATGGCTCAGTGGGCTGCCATTACCCTTCCAGAGACTAAATAAAAATGAAAAACTGCATGGACCTGTGAGCACAGTGGTGCTCCTCCTTTCCAAGGAGAATCAGTATCTGGACAGCATCTCAGGAATAAAGCTGCCCGCTGTTGTCAAATTACTGCCAGCATTGCCATTACTGACAGGCATGTCTGGGACAGGCTCACAGCTCCTGTTACCAAGTTGTGAGAACACTGTGCTTGGTTGTGTTGGTGTGTTGTTTGTGAGGTAAATACATTACGATCACATTGTGCCATCCCCTCCTTTCTGGCTCACACAGACTCATTTGTTTACTTCAAAAAAAATTCTGCTGCCTAGCAACCCAGAGAGCGATGAAGCCCCCGGCGTGCGACTGACATTTTGCCTGTTTGGGTCGGGTCTTCCGTACCCTCTCTCTGGTCCCATCTCAAACAAACAGCACAGAGTCTCGCTGGAGTTCCCACGCTGCCGGCTCATGTTTCCCTGATTCTCAGCACCTGTCGGGACGGGTAATCGCTGCACTGACTGCCGATGTGTTTTTGGGGTCCAAAGATAGGACGCCCCTCTCTCAGAGCTCAGCAGCCTTATTTCTCCATTCCATTAACCTCTGACCCATTTTGTGGGACTGAGTCGTATTGTTTTGCAATGGTCTGACAAAACCATTAGCTTGTCTTTTTGTTCCCACATTCATAAAAGACTGTGGACCTTTCATGAATGTAGTTCCTGAAATTATTTAGACATACACACCAAAGGGCTACAAAAAGTGTCTTTTTGTTCAGAACACAGTGTACTTTAATACAATAGCCTTAAAACTCACCACACCATATGTGGACGATTATCTCATTTTGGAATTATCTGTGGAATTCTACTAGCATGTAATGTTGATGTTAAAGAGAAAACAATCGGGAAGACATAATGAAACGGCATCTATTCAGAGACCCCAAGAAGCTGCTTGAAATTACAACATCCCTCTGCAGAAGCACTGTAATATAATCTTTTATTTAATATAACTCATAACACTCTTATAACTCTTTTGAACTTGTCCCATTGTCTTTTGCTCACATCAAACTGCTGTCACTGTTGACCATGATTTCCACAAAGAGAAGAAGATACCATTTCCCACCACGCAGTGAATGACAGGGTTGCTGCCTCCGTTAGCAGCTGGGAGTCCATTATGTCGGATCTTCCTCTGAGTGCTGGGATCACTGCAGTATGCATGGAATCTAGGACCCACAGCGCAGTTAAGCATCTGAAGCACTTTACCATTACTAAGTGTCACAAAGTAAAACAGCACCCCCTGCCTATTCAGCAGCGGTACTACTTTGATCTCAGACAACTTCTGTCACGGCAGAAAATTAGCTGGACCTAAAGCATGCTCTATATCAAATCAGTTATGATGGCTCAAGCAAAAGCGGATCAAAAAAAGAACGATTAATTAAAATGAATACTTATTGTGACAGATTTAAACCTCATATCTGAAATGGCCTCCCTGCCAAAACAATCTACTGACCACAAATGCACACACTGCACTGTGGTGGTTCTACTTAAATTCCAACACAGGTCCGTTGTCCTGCAAGATGGCAACAAAAATATATCTCAGTCAAGCCTAAGTGACATTTTAAGGAGAGATAAGGAGAGAGAACTGCCAGTTGATTTTGGACACCTGCAATAATTTGTAACCCCAACAATATGTCCGCCTTTCTTGTACCAAAAGACCACTGTCAACCATGTCTACGAACTCATTTAAAAACCATGGACAGGAAAGATATGTTTAAAGAGTGAAAATAAGGTGCAAATTAATCTACAAAGTGGCCAGAAGGCAGGGTGAACTTCAGATGGAAAAAATCCTGGCCTGCATCCATCCAGGACATATAAATCACTCATCAGTTTGGGGGGTCGAGTGGGATGGTAAAAACAGAGATTCAGTGACTCATATTCCTGGCTTCAAGAGAACTGGAAGCGATGCGGCTTTGATACTTTGGAGGGTAACGTGTTAAAGAATGATCTCCTAAAATCCCAAACTGGTAGGTCTATTTCTAGGCAGGCCACTGCATGTCTCTTAAGAGGCAAACTGTACATGATGTGGGTGTGTTTATCCTGCTCCACTGCTCCCTGACATAGAAGATGACAGGAAACATGCATTTCAGGGCCGAGTTTCCCATCCCCCGGCCCCAACCCCCTTACCCCAAACATGACCCCACCCCTCCCCTCCAATGTACACTCACCACAAGCCCAGCTGGCCACTTGTGCAGGAGATAAACATGCAGAGCACAACCATCATTTTGATTATGATACTCCCTCTTTGCAAAGCAAATATTGATTGACAGGTGACAGATGCAATGCATTTGAGCCTAGCCTAGTACAAAACGAAATTGGGCCGGCACTGAATAAGTAATGCATATAAAAGAGACGCATATGTTCCAACGGTGTTGCTATTTCATCAGTGAAGTGGAGTAATTCGTAGAAACTAACAAAAACATTGTGGCACGCCAAAGTGGTTGAAAAACTCCTCTGGAAAACGATGCTGCCTTTTAAGCGTGTAACCTGCACTGTGCCGGTGGAACAGAGGTATCACAACTGGCATTCGGAAGAACTGTAATCTTGAATATTTGCAGGTGTCGTTTGCATACCTCGAAGGACAACTCTCTTTCGATGAGTTTCTTAGTCTCCCGCTCGCAGTAGTCCAGCATGGCCTCCCGATTGTAGCTTCTGGTCGGTTGTTTATCCGTCTGGTTTCTTTGTCTGAGACCGACCGGCACATTTGGGTCGGGGTCGATCACGGTAAGTTCTCTTTCCAGCTCCTCCACCTCCTCGGGCGACAGATTTGCCAACAAGTTGTCAATATCCGCGTCGTCGCTCATCTGCCGCGACATGATTGCCGCAAAACAGTGAACCCCCAAAGTGCACTTGAAAGTTAGGAGACCTCTAATCACCCCTTGAATAGTCGCTGCTTTTTCTGTACCTACTACGTAAACAACAATTCAGGGGTACAATCCAGTTAACCGAGAAACCCCTGGATAGAACTGTCCGTTGGTCTTGTTCTGTCCAGGCACGGAGCTGTGTGAAAGCGGCGCTGCCGAGGAGCCCGTGAGGACTGCATTAGCCTATCACCAAAGCCGTCTGAGATGCTTGGACATTCCTTGAAATCCTCTGCAACTGCATACCCAAATTTAGTCCGAAGCATTTTAGCCTTTTAAAGGCAATAGGAAGGGCAAAGAACTGAGTGAAATGAAAAGTGGGGCGGGGGTTATAAAGCAGCTTTAATCTCAAAACGACTCTGGAAAATCAACAGAGACCATTTAGTACACTTAATTGAGAAATAATGACTTTACCTCAGCCAGTTACTGCCAAGGGAACATCTGGTGTGATGACACCAGCGTCTTTTTGAACAAGCCAAACTTGACTTTTTCCGTACGAAATCGTATCAGCTGGGTAATCCACTGTCATACCTGCAACTATGTTCCGCCATGTTCCATTAAAACAGATATTTTATGAATAAAGTCTGTAATATGAGATAGTGAGATGATTTGACAAATGAGTATCAGTTTAACCGAAGGTGGCCCTGCTTAAATTAACACATGCCGCAAAATGATTTTTGAGAAACGTGTTCAGGGAATACTGTAATATAGGGCCATCTCGTGGTTAAACCCCGAAGCGCTTAAAGCAGACAGGTCCACCCAATAGTCCTGGTCCAGTTTCTGTTTGTTTTGTGGAAACAAGATGCAAAATGAAAAACAAAGTATCTATGAAATGCATTTGCTTCTTTTTAATTATCAGTAATTACCTCTCCAAACAAAAATAAGCCAATGGAATTTACTAAATTATTGTCTTGGTACGAAAAAAGCTCACGTAGGTTTTTGAGTGGAGGTGTACAATAACGAGCCATTTAAGTCGAATACTCCAACACGTTTATTTCAAAAGAGAGTTTATAAAAAACACATCGTTTTAATTTTGCTATAGGTATGTTATCATATACATTCTGTATCTCTGTTTTACATTCAAAAAAGGTCATAATTAACGTGTAAGAAAAACGCGTTTATTATACTACCATACAATGCACTAAATAATAAACTACCAAGTACAGATATATTTGAAACGTTAACCTCTATGTTTCTTGCACTATATGGCTGTGTTGTTGTAAGAGAAAGATAAGGGACTAGATAAGGATATACAGTACAAAAACTGAGTTGTTTCCGGTACACAGGAACACCAAATGCATATTAAAGACTTGTTTGGTGCATAAGAGGTAAAGTTTTCTTTTTTAAACTTAATGGAGGATTGATTACATATGTTGCTCTCTTAGGGTTAGCTTTTCACATTTGCCCTGTCTCACATTGTTCTTGAAGTGTTTCACCTGGGGGAGAACCCAGAGCAGTTTCTACCAAAGGACAGAGGGTTGTGCTACACTAAATGTCCATGCTGTGTAACAGCTTGCATGTCTTTTTTCATGTTAGATCTATGCCTCTAAAGGTTGGGGCTACACTAGAGAGCAGCTCTATACAACATGTATATCTACGCAGAAATATAACCCGCAGCTAAATTCCATACATAAAGAGCAAAACTCATTTGACTGCTGCCATGCACCTGTAATCTACAACAGGGGGAACAAAGACAAGATATTATCAAAAAACATTTTTGAATTAACATTGAGTCATTCAAGTAAATGAAACTGCAACCCTACACAGTTTAATCATGCAGTTACAGATGGAGGTGCACTGAAACCCATGTTAAATGCAGCGGTCATTACTCTTCTGCATGACGTTCTACTCAGTGCAACGAAAAAATTTCATTAATGCAAATGCAACATTCTTGCGTTACCAGATATTTTCATTCCCAAACACAAATATTTGATAAAAGAATGTGAACCATGGGCACAGGGTAAATGTTGAATGGTTTTGACCTTCTCTTCAGGTTTTCAATTAAAACACAGTTAAAACTGACATGCAGTAAAATGTATGCATTTTTAAAATACAGCTAGCCAGACGGGCTTAACAGACCATTTAAAATGAATAGCATAGTATTTTTGACAATAAAGTCATATTCTGGTTAATATTTAATCCTGGTTTAACACAATCCTTTGTCTTATTCCTTATTATTGACATTCATTGGGACATTAGGACAAGCCAGAGGTTTTGAAAGGATTTGTCAGATAAATCGGAGTTTTAATTTCTGGGTCAGAGTTTCAAAAGAACACCACTGGACTGTCCTGCTAAGCTGTGGCATGCTTGTGCGTAAATCTGGCTTGCATCTTCAAAGCACAAAATGTGCCAAACCTGCACCAGCTTCACTAAATGTGGCATGGATGCTCCATTCCACTTTTGGGAATCCACACGGGGAGTGCAAATGCAGATTACACTAACACTGCCTTGTTTCCTCTATGAGAATCAACTCCATGCTTTTGAACACCACAAACTTTGAGCATCCATGAGAGGCAATTCCAACATCGGCACTCTACAACACGTCACTAACACATCTATTACTACCCAGCTAGGTGCTGGCATGAAAAGCAGTAACACAAAAAAAGACCACATGTAAATGGAAATTGGAGTTTTGGTGAGACTGGATGTCCTTCTGTGAGGAACTGCAACACTGAAACAAAACAGAAATGGTTCAGCCAATCAGGCGTCTTCACCTATTCCATTGTGACAAAGACCCAGCCCAGGGCAAGAGGAACACAATTCCAGTCATTCGCTCTCCCATGAGGGAAAAACATAAAATGAACTATCAGGTGCTCAAGGTTTCATTGGTGAACTTGGCAAAGGAAGCCAGTGCAGAGAATGAAGTTAGTTCTTTTTTTCCTCCTGGCCTCCTCTCCCCACCAGTGACCCTGTGTCCATTCACTGGCCTGGGTACTGCGGTGGGGCATACGGAGGGGGTACTGCAACACACGACAAAAAAATTATTGGTAATGGACCCACAAACACTTTGCACTCAAATCCTGTTAAAAACTTCACAAATTTCTGTATCAAACTCTGGTATCATAGCACAGACATGCGGACTCCCACCTGCTTGACCATATCCAAGGTTGGCCGGAGGGTAGGGTGGGTATGGTCCCTGGGGCATGGGATAATGCTGGGCCATACCAGGCTGGTACGGGGGTGGGTTCTGTGGTGCGGTCGGATAGCCCGGGTGCTGGTAATCAGGTTGCCCTATTGGTTTCCCGTAAGCATCGTACATGGGATTTACAGGGGTGGCCATTGGGATCTGTTGGGCTGAATTACAGCAACACTTAGCACCACTGCCCCCGTGACACTAACCAACACTGCTCCAATAACATTAACCAACACTGCTCCAGTGACACTAATCAACACTGCATACAATAGTTTAGTCCATTTTAACTGCTATTGTAAATGGAACTCTGAACTAGGTTTTGCAATGCTGCACATTGTGTGATTTTTTTTTCCACTGGATTTTATATTTTGAGCCTGTCACCATACAAGGAGCACCCTTCTGAGAAAAATAAAACCATTTTCGATTAGATATGGAACACATAAAGGTATGTTGACTGTTGAGTCATGAGGCATACACTCATACAGTAATGACAGGCTTCCCTGAGCAAGCACTTGATAAGAGATCTTCTCAGAAAACTGACCTGAGATCAGTAAGGCTGCTTGTGGCACCAGCAGGAGTGGCTTACCTTCATATGGCGTGGCATGGCGGCGCTCCTGGCGGCAGCGGTACAGGTAGCAGCAGGAGCACATGAAGCAGCACACCGCCGTGGTGATGATGACCACGAACAGCAGGACAGACGAGGCGATGCCCGCTATGGTGGAGGGGCTGTAGACACAGAGAGACCCACCTCCTTTAGAGTCAACAGACCTAAACCTCCCCAAAGCCCAAAATGGCTGCTGTGTATTGTCCAGGTAGGGGCTCCACATTGGTGGTGGTTACGGTAAGGCACTCGTCACTGAGAAACTATTAGTTCACTAAATACACTTTGAGATATAAATACTTAAATAATTATGAAAGCAATCCATAATTACTATTATTGTATGACTCACTCCTCACTGTTCACTCGAGATCTTGAGATCTGAGAACAGCTAAGATCACTGAAAGGTACTACATGAATGCAATATATTATTATACTTATTAGTATCATTATTATTAAATCATGTCTCACACCTCTCCCCTTGTCTGCTGTTACTGTGACGGCAAACCCTAATTCAGAGGAGGCAGTGTTTCTGGACTAAATTACAACAACATGCTCTGTAAATTCTGCAGATTATAAGATGAAATCATGTGATTCACCCCTATAATGATATTGTAGACTCTGAAAGCAGTGAAATGTTTACAGGTAAATGCAAAGGGGACCTAACTCCTAAAGAACACACACACACACACACACACATACACACACACACACACACTCACTCACTGCACCTGATCTGGAAGAGCATGCAGCGCTTCTGTTCCCTCTCTCTGATCATCTTGAAGCTGTCCAGGCAGCAGTACCGATGGTGGCAGTTCCCGCAGCAGAAGGAGATGAGTGGGCAGTCAAAGCCGTTGTGCCAGGTGCCATTCTTGTCCACGTACCACAGGCAGTCCTCGTTGGCGCTCGCTGCAGAACCGGAACACAGGAAATCGTAACACAATCCGAAGTGATTCTCAGGTTACTGCCAAGCGGAAGGGGGTTTTGAGATGTGGTGAAACAGTATTGCCGAGTCCTGGGTACAGCTGTATCGTCTCAGCTCAAACGTATATCCCCAGGGTCCGCTACTGTAATCTGTCCAGTAAGAACCCAGCTATATAAATAAATGGCTGGATAGGTTTGAGAGAAAGGTCTTCTACACAAACCTCCGAAAATGTACAAATGCCAAATAAACACAGCAATAATAACTGTTAGGAACACTCATATTAGATTTTTACATTCCATCTAGTTTTAAAAATTACAAATCGAAAATATCTGGAGCACAAGAAGTTGACCATATAAACAGTCATTCATTCTTTTCATTCAGTGAATTGATATTTTCACATATTTCATATATTCTTTGTATATTTGTGACATACACCTGGGTATACCTGAATTTGACCTTAGTGTAATTTGAGTGAGAAAGGGAAATAATGAGGCATTTATCCTGTGACTGGAAGCAGGAACCATGAGACAATCTGAGGGTAAAGAAAGTGAAACAAAGGAAAACCTAGTTTGGTTGATGAGGTGCTGGAAACCACCCTGTTGTTCCTGTGACCTAGATAAATATAGGTCACTTAGCTACCTGTGTGAAGGTCTCTAGTGAATGATCACCTTACAAACTGCTGTGCAAGTGTGCTTTTTTATGTATCAGAGGAAGCCCTGGCGTGACTGTGGTTTCAGCAGAGAAGCTGTGTGAGATCTGGAGATGAACATACCACTGGACTAATTCTCACAGCACAACTAACCTTTACTGTCCACATGTTGAAACTGGCTGTTCAGGGTCACCGCTGAGCCTAATGTATATGTGTTAGCTCGCACTGCACTTGCAGGGAACAGGAAAGCTATGCGAGGCTGTAATTAAGTGAAACAGGCGATAAATACTAGCTTTGATTGTGGCTTGTATGGAGCCTGAATGAGTTCTTCACCTTTCTCATAGCAGCACTTGCTAATTACATGACATAAAGACACATTTTTTAGTTTGCTTATTATAATTTTTAAAATGTTGTTTTTGCTTTATATATGTCTTAAAGGTTTTTTTTACTATAGCTATATTTGTTGCTTTTACTGTTTGAATTGTTTTCAATTGATAAAATAAAATGTACAGCTATTATTTTAGATATAATGATGAGCCAGGATGGTCTGAATGACCTTTTCTCATCACTGTGATGTTCTTATGTGTGTCTGTGTTTTTTAGTTGTTTGTCATACATTTTGTATATATTCTTGTTGTTTTTAAATTCTTGTTATATATTGTCATGGCACTGACACAGAGTACCAACTGTAATTTCATTGTCCCGAACAATGACAATAAAGCTCTTTTTATCTTTTTTTTGTTTTGTTTTGTTTTTTTTACTATACTTGATATTAACTAGATTGTACAAAGCAGACAGTTTTATTATAAATATAAAATTAATTTTTATAGACTTCCCAGAATTTAGCTTTTGCAGACAGACTTAAGTTCCCTTGCATTGTTTATCTGGCATATTTTATATATCATACAGAAAGTTATTTTCTACAAAGGCCTCCCGAATGAAGTCAATGAATTTGGTTTTATTTAGGGGCAACACCCTTGGATTTACATCAGTGAAATACAAGTGAAAAGTCTCAAACGTATCTGATCCAGGAACCAAAATTAGACTCAGCTACCTGAAAGCTGAGAAAACAGGTATTTCAGCTTTTGGATACAAGTTTCCTCTCTGTAATGTCAAGGGTAGTCTCTGATGGCACTATGTTATCTTATATAGGAAAAAGGTATCAATTACTCCATGCTGGCGATGAAATTAAATATTTTCTTCCAGCTGAATGGACGTGAAATTGAGAAGGGGTTGATTTACCAAGTCTTGAATATAGTGTCTTGAAATCTTATTATTTTTTATTTTATTTGAGTATCTTTCTTTAAGCTTCTCGTTTTTCAAGGACCTCACTTTATTATGGCGGATCAGGCGTTGTAGGTGATACAATTTTAGGTGTTTTCGGACTTTAGTGTAAGGGAAATACAGACGAAGAGGCCTAACTAGTCAGACTACGTATACACACAAATTACACTATTTTGCATTCTTAAAATCTCTGTAATCGTTTTCACTAATTACCGTTTGTGCTGTTTGACACCGCACCGTCGGTAAAATAATGCAGACGTCACAGATCAGAATCATTACACTAAATAATCTCTACTACAACAATTTATAACTCTAAATCACATCGGTAAATAGCAAAACTTAAAAGTGTTCATAAACGAGTCATTTACAGTGATGAGGTTCTCATCAACGGGTAGCCTACGAAATGCATTCCTATGCAACGGAATACCCTACACTGTTAAAATAACCTATTTCATTCATCCGTTGCAAGAAATTGCTGAGGCACGCTTATTCCAGTAGTCCCTAACATTTTTAATTCCCGCTCTCAATAAATATGTCATGCACCAGATAATCGATTAGGCTGAGATTGCTTTAATATGTACCGGATAGCGTGCTAATAAACGCTTTCGACATTTGGGACCTTCACACTCAAGGCTACTCATGTTCTACCGTTTTAAAATTAGTCTCAGTGTTTTAAATGAATACCATTGTTTTCTTATATCGTAAAATGTTACTACGTCATGTTACCAAGGCCTGTATAAGAGGACACTGAAGCGGAATCGCCTTACCCTGCCAAGCGGAGAGGACCGTGGCGAGCGCCGGCAAAATTATCGCTGCTGGGGACATCTTGGCTGCAAAAAAATCATAACGATACAATTAAACGGGATGAAATAAAAAAATTATATGTGCGACAATATTCAGCAGTAACGTATATCCTTACAGCGATCCAGTTTTTTCTGGTTAAATCATGCTTTCATTTAGGAGCGTCGTGTTTGCGAGGAGCACAAGATCTGTATCAGAAGCCAAATAGCTTCAGTGACGCTTAGCGTCCGGGGCTCGGATGCGATCTAGCACGAATTCTCATGCGCCTCCGCGGCTACACCCCTTACTAGTCTATATTTGTCCTTTCTGTAACGCTTTTATAGTTACACATTCAACACATTTTTCATAGCCTGCAGCAGACAGCATTAACAGCGTCATTAATCAACTGGAGAAGTTTCGTGTCCTATGGGGATACACCGAGCGTTCTTGGGTTACTGGAAGGAGCGACTACTCCAATCTGTGAAAACTGGGCTATTTTTGACGCGACGAAGTGATGCTTTGCTCACAACACCACTTTTATTCATCGTGCAAACACCATTTAATCCTTATGATCCAGATTACATAAATACGTTCTCAAATACATGAAGTCAATGATGTAATGTGTTCACATGCAGTCTGATCAGAGGGCATGTGACCTTTTCAATTTTACTCTGATGTATTTGGTATTTGTTAATGTCTTCCGTCCATCTATTCTATTTTAACACACACACACATATATATTCTATCCTAAATTCTCTCTCTCTGTATTGTCTGATATATTGTCTATGTATTGTCTCTAAATTATATATTGTTATTATATATTAAATTATATATTGTTATATACAGTATATATGTGGGAAAATGAATAAAAGCAAAAACAACAAACAATATATGAATATTTATTCACTAACAAGGAGTAACAAGTCCTGAAATGTCTTTAGTGGAATACTGGTCTATTCTTTCGGAAGGAAAATTTTTGGTTCTTTGTGAGATGACAGGTGGAAATCCACCACACACTCTACAATCGTGAACTTCCCATGAAGATTCAATGATGATTGGACCTGGTGATTGGGAGGCCATGGAGGGTGTTTGACGCCATCCTGGTAGTCATGAAATCACTCAAATCTGTTTAGCAGTGTGTGTGGAGGCACTGTCGTCTTGAGATCTTGACGAAACAATGTTTGCAGCATAGGGTACACCTGGTCTGCCTAAAATGGCTTCATATTCATATTCATTGGATGTAATTCTACCATGCAGAGTAATAACTGGATTTAATGAATCCCACAAGATGGCTGTGTTTACAACAACAGACCCACCACTATATAGAAAAGCTGGGAACCAGCAATGCGGGTTGAAGGCTTGCTTTGGCTTTCTCCAAACATAAATCTGTCCTGATGTAGGAAAAAAGAAGAAGACAACTCATCAGACCATATTACTTTCTTGCACTGCTCAGAAGTCCAGGTTTTGAGGAACTGCTCTGAAGTATCTATCCTTTGACTTTGCTGTTCCTCTTTCCTGACGCAGTTTTTCCATGTCTGGCAGTGACTTGTATGCTATCATGACTTTCAACACTGTTCCCCTTTACACATTAAATAATTTTGCCAAGGGCAGGCATCTGGGTAGATTGAGAACATGGTTCAAGACCCTGGAGTATTTCAGGCTACCACATATTTGAAAAACATTTATAACCTTCATAACTGAGAAACTAATTATACTAAATCTATATAATCTATAATTAAATCTAAAAGGCCCTCCCGTTCTATCCATGTGACAGGTGCCTCCTTTTTAAGTAAGCTGTACAGGTGAATAAGAAAGTAATGACATGTAAAATGTAGGCTTTATAAACTGTTCTGGATAAGAACATCTGTCAGGCAAATAAAATGAGACAAAATGGGCATTTGGTATCACTTAAAACAAGCCATCCATAGGGGTTTCTAATAGCAAATAATTACAAAAATGTCAAGCAAATGAAAATGAATTTTGTGGAAACTCAAAGATAGTCTGTTGTCTGCAAATACGAGTGTGAAAACCTGCACCTTCTTGATGGTGTATGCATTAACAGGGCAGCCATCTGCGATGCTTGCAAGCCTCAGGAGATGCTGAGGCTGCTGTTACCATGGAGATGATAAATAAGGCCATTGTAACCATCGCATAGTTGAACTGCATTCTGGGACCCATTCTCTTTGCAACCAAAGCTGCTGTTATGATGTGAAAGATGCAATGGTAACAGAAATGCAAATGAATGGTCAACATTAGCCAACACATACAGTACTTTCAAAACATGCACCTGCAGGACACTCAAATCAACACAATTACACAAAATGCTTTGATCACGGGGAATTTAAGTGTAACTTGATCATAATTTCAAGTAAGATACATTTATATGCTTTACTTGTAGTCTTTCCAACTTTTACAAACCATGCATCCAAGTGAAGTAGATGTGTAGTCTGAACCAGGGACGCACGGTCAGGGGAGGCAGAGCCTCACCTGTCATACTCCAATAAAAACAGCTGTTAGGAAAAGTAAAAAAAAATAAATAAATAAAATAAAATAAATATTAAGATTTTTCCACTGATCTGTGTTATAAATGTCATTTCTCTATGATTCCAATCATTTTTTTATAGTCAAAATCACCAAATTTGCAGAGCTCAGCTGCAAATACAGGGAGAGATGAGAGGTGCAGCAGTGAAGAGCTCAGCCTCCCCTCTGATTGCGCAGAAACTCAGAAACTGGGTGGAGCGCGGGCAATAAGCGCGTGCCTGTTACTGTCTCCCTGTATGTCACCAATGTAATGTTTGTAGACCCCTTCATTACACGCCCTCTCCTTCCATAGTCTAAGTAACATATTCCGCGTATGCGTATAAAGATATTTAGGCTCGCTGGTCTCGTCATAAAACTGCAATGAAAAAGCACCAGGGGAGGCAGCTATCACATCTGCCACACTGAGGGGGGCGTGTCTTGAGCCCACGTAATTGGTGACACTCGCTCTCCCTCTACGTTAGCTAGCTCTAACAAAAAATTTACAGCGGCTGCAATTTCCTTTAGTTTTTTTTTACTCCTTTCGTTCATCCCGAATATCTCTACACCATATGGGCTGCAGAAATGAAAAATGTTATATCTAACCTAAAAATATTCTCAAAACTGGACTTTCAATCAAGAGGGAGTGATAAACAATGGAAGACAAAGGTACTCCAGCTGGTGCTCACTATACAGCAACAACAGCGTCCATTGAAAGGTCATTCTCTGCTTTGAAACGACTCAACACAGTTGGAATCGGACTGACCAAGGACGACTTTCATCCCTGGCAATCATCTCTATTGAGACGGAGAAACTTTTAAAACTAAAAGAAAATAAAGAGGACTTCTACAACAAAATCACCGATATCTTTGTCCCGAAGGATAGTGAATAGTGGAACTGCACTGGCAAATAAAATGTGAATCGAATACGTAACTTACCTGTATGCATGTGTTGTAAAGAATTCTGATATGAAATATGAAACATACAGTGGCCAAAACAATAGTCATTTTGCAGCCTGCCAATTGAATGGTGAATTTAAGTTACCTTTATCAGGTTCATATGCGTGTAAATCTGGCCCTGATACTATCCAGTGCCTCCCCAGCCATTGACCTCACCGCACGTCATTGGTGTGAACCAACTGGGGAACACAACACCCCGAGGAGCCACTTTACTGCGATGTCATCCACATCTGCAGAAAACAGATCATGAAACTCATATGGCGCTTTCTGTGGGACTTCACATAATTGCGTGTCCACAGCTCGGCTAAGCCCTGTGGGAGTGCAGGTGGTCTGAGCCATTTCCAGTGTCTTTTGCGTCTCTGTTAACCCGGCCGCAGTGTGTGAGCTCTCCCCTGGTTTCAGTCTAAGGCTAACCCCCCCATAGTGGTGGGCAGCACAGTGTTCGAAGTATTCAGCTTAATGGGGAACACGGCAATTTGTGCATCTGCAGTTCCTGGCCCTCACACCTTTTTGGAAGTGATAAATAACTACCCTGTTAATTAACTCACAGCACTGGGAGAAGGTCACAGTGAAAGTAAACTGATGATTAACAACTCCAACAAAAGGAAGGACCATTTTAAATACAACAAAATGTAGTGCCATCTTTAATGTATACATACAAAAACTCCATTTAAAAGAAAGCCTTTAAAGTATTTGTCAATTACTACAATGTACAATTATCAAAATGTGATGCTACTTTCACATAAATTACATGCAACATTGTCTTGTGGAACCATTCAGTGAACAATGTAAGAAGAAATACTGACTAGGGAAAGAAAAAGTGCAAAAAGGTCGTTCTGTGGTTCATGTAGAAACACCACCTGATGTTGTGAAGGGCCATGCAGACACTGGGTGTCACCAGAGCGACAATAATAACAATAATGTGATTCAATCCACCCCCCAACAAATCGACTCGGGAGGCTGGAAATCCCACGACAAAAGAACTGAGGAGTTGACATTCAACAAACCTGACCCTCCTAATTTCCAAGTAACAATTCACTGCCATTTCAAAGTACAAGTCTGCATTATGTCTGTGACACATCGGAGTTGTTTGTCTTCTTGACCCCTGAGGGCTGCAGAGCAGTATAGAACGGCCCATAAGCAGGACATGGAGGGATGTGGAAAAAAATTCCCTTTGCAGACTCACTCAGATCAGAGTTCAAACCCATTCTGGCCCAGTTAGTGTACACATAGCATTTACGAGCTGGAAGAACCACCCCCATGATTTCACCATAGCTTTCTTTCCCAGGCTCTCCGGCTGCTGACGGCGAGTTTCCCTGAAGGCCATGGCAGTTCGCTGAATCTGCTCAGCCTGCCAGGAATAAAGAACTCCTTTCACTTGGCATCCTCCCCCATCCCCTTCACAATAATGGTCCTCCCCAAATGCAGCTCCACCTCCTTTCAGACAAAGTCTTTTCTGTTAAAAAGAGATGGAGATGGGTGGAGCCGTGGGGTGTGTTCCACTACCTGGAGCGGCCACTGGGGGGTGGTGCAAACCAACTACCCAAGGTTTGGAAAAGGCATGTGGGATACAACTGGCCGAGGGGACGAGGATGTGAATGGATGTTGGATGTTAGGAATTGGGGTGGGGCGCTGCGTGTTAGATGCCGATAGACTGCAGGATTCTCGTCTCAGCTTCGTTTA
The DNA here is from genome assembly GCF_013368585.1 of Megalops cyprinoides. Classification (NCBI taxonomy): domain Eukaryota; kingdom Metazoa; phylum Chordata; class Actinopteri; order Elopiformes; family Megalopidae; genus Megalops; species Megalops cyprinoides. The sequence goes on from NC_050589.1 coordinate 26,234,612, forward strand.
AGTGGCTGGAGAACATGCCGTAGCAGGGCTGCTGGGAGAACTGGGTCAGGAAGTCTGTGAGGTAGGCCTGGAGAAAAGAGATAGGGCATCAGGCACGTCTCTAATGCACGCCATAAAGAACTGAGAACCAAGAAGGGTTTACTGGCTGCTGCTTACTGGCTGCAGCTGATAACAAAAGCATATGCAAACCAAACCAGCAGAGCGTCACAAACGTTAAATTTTCATTCAGGCAGAATATTTAAGACCACTAAGTGCAAATCTGTTAGAGTATTGCAGCCAACCAAACACAGCTGAAAGACAAGTCACGGGCATTACAATCTATAAATATATAGAAAATTCTAATAAAAAGGAGAGGTTTAATATCAGAGGAAATACATATTTTTCAGTTTGGTCATATTTTGGATTGGTTTTTGTAAGTTATGAATTCTATGGACTTCACAAACAAGCAGAGAAGAGAGACTTTAATAAAAGTAGAAAAAGTCTTGACTACCATGAGATGTAGCCTTTGGAGGCCGAACAGTAAATGAAAACATATCATGCTTTGAATAACAGCAGAAACAGACAAGTAAGGATGGCTGACATTTCAAAGAAAGAGCTGCTACTGCATACTACAGCCAAGGACTTTCTTTACATTTCCGACAATAATGCATTCTCTAAGCTTGGTTTTAAACCATGTTAAGACAAGATTGTGGTTTTGGTCACAAATAGTTCTGTTTATTACATTCACTTTGCTCAACATGTGCTTCTTAACAGGGTCCTGGTGGGAACAAGGAAATGGCTGCTTTACCTGGAGGTTAATCTGATAAATAGGGTCTTTCAAGGCTTCCGGGTCTTCCTCATCATCATCTTCATCTTCATAACGATCGTCATCTGTATGACAGCAGTAATATCAGAGACAATAAACAAAATGATTCAACACCTAAAAAAGATTTTTTTATATATATATATGTGTGTGTGTGTGTCGATAGGTATAGGTATATTCATGTGCGCGTGTGTGACTCACCATATTTATCTGAGGAAATGATGTCCGAGAGCAGCTGGTCAGCCAGGCCTTCGTCCTCGTAATCCTCTTGTTCTTCAAACATATCAGCCGAATCTGCAGGGACAAGCATTTACACTCACTCTAACCCACAAACATGTTCCCGACAGGAAGTGGACGAGTTTGTTGTGTGTGTTAGAGTGAAACAGAGATAGACAGAGCATGAGTGAATATGTGTGTGTGTGAGAGGAAGAGTGTGTGTGTGTGTGTGTGTGTGTGTGTGTGTGTGTGTGTGTGTGTGTGTGTGTGTGTGTGTGTGTGAGAGAGAGAGAGAGAGAGAGAGAGAGAGAGGGAGAGAGGGAGAGAGTGAGAGCCCATGAGCGTCAGTGAGTGTGTGTGTGCGCGTGTGTGGTATCGCTGAATGGGGAAACAAACTGGCAGATGGTTTGGGAGACTAAGGTGCCAGAGCTGCAAGCCTGCATTACCATGGCTCCAGTCACCAGCAGATGTTCGTGTTGTATTTGCCTCCACAGCTGATGACAGCTCGTTGATGATGAGCTTGAAGATCTTCACCAGCAGAGGGACGTTGGTCCAGCGTTGGGGGTCTAGACCAATGAGAAAGCAGATTCTCCCAGAGTTTGCTTTATGGGAACATAATCTTCAACACTTTCACTAAACAATTATTAACTAACATGTAGGCATATATCTAATTATACACTGAAATTTATGACTCTCAAAATATTTGAAAACAAGTACTTGAAAATAACAGCCAGGTTTGGCTTGGTTGGATGCACAAATCACACTAAGTGCATGGCTCTTACAAGACTAAGACGACAAGTGCTTGTCCAGTCTGAGCACTTTCCCTGGGTTAGGTCCAGATGTCCCTGAAGGCCCATTTATATCATGTTATTCCGTACAGTAGTGTGCAGAAACACGAGTTTGGCGCCCCGGGAGCCTTACTCTTGGCACTTTTGGAGCGCGTGCGGATGCCCTCGTTGGGACTGAAGATCTCCTCGCCCTTCACTACGATGTCCTGCAGACGCCTGTCATCGGCGTTGAGCCCGTGCTGGAGCAGCTTGCAAAGGGCTACAGTGCTGAGGGGAGGAGGGGGGGCGGTCAGTACCCCTTTGCAGCTTTGGAATGAGGATGGTGGAGGGCATACGGAAGTAGCACTCACCTAACTTTCCCCTCGTACTGGCCGTAGAAGAGGTGCTGGCGGCTCATCCACTCGGCCATGACGAACTCCAGGGCGGGCTTGCCCGTGGGGCCGGGCAGGCTGCACAGGAACTCCAGCAGCGGCTCCAGCTGGGAGTGCACCAGGTGGGCGAACACCATGATCAGGGACTGGGGAGAGATGGGCAGGGCAGGGAGGGTTACACACTGCATGCTGTGGAGGAGTAATACTGACGTAAGCACGTGCACCCACACAAATCAGAGGAGCCGCTGTGATGTTGTCTTTTACCACAGCTTTACAAAAAGGGGGGACCCCAGCTGATCATGTGCACACACACACCTGCATGACGCTGACGGTCTCGGCCTGCTGCATCTTGCTCAGGACGGCACGCAGGATCTGGTCCAGGGTTTCTCCGAGCTGGCTGCCGGCGCGCGAGATGAGCGTTGACACCAGGCGGCCCACGCAGGCGGCCGTGAACTCGGAGGTGTGCGGGTCCAGGAGCTGGCTCACCACCTGCATCACGTACCACAGCCCGCTGCGGCCCTGCTCGTCCTGCCACTGGCCCACCTGCTCCAGCGCCACCGACACGTAGGCCCGCAGGCACTCCCCACCGCTCTGCAGCATACAGACCAATATGAGCGGTGACCCCACAGGAGGGCCCGCCGGAGTGATCCAGAGGAGGACCAACAGTGAAACAAAGCTGAGGCACCACTTCACAGTCCTTACAGTTTGTAAATATAAATAAAGTCAAGAATCTAAAATATAAAGCCAGGTCACATCACACATCCCTTGTTTCAGCAAATCACAAGTCAAAAACCTTACAGGCGTATAGGATCATATATTACAAGAGTAGTTCAAACACTGCCTAGCAAATTCAGGGTTTGGTTTTGGCTTATGTTGAGGGTGCACAGGCAGAAAGGCAGAGAGACAGATGGGCAGGGGGATGGACAGACAGAGACGGCAGATTTGGGCGGCTGGTTATACCTGCATGGTGGTGCTATCGTCTGTGCCCAGGGTGCACTGTGCCACCACGAGGAAGGCTTGGCAGACCAGCAGCTCGGAGAGCGGGGGCTTGGTGTGTCGCACCAGAGTGGTCAGGATATCGATGGCGCCCTGTAGCAGAGGAAACCGTTAGAGATACTCACACACGCACAGAGACACAGAAACTGACCACAGATCTGTGGAATCACACACAGAGATATGAAAGGTGATGGCAGATCAGCACAGCTGCAATGTGGAACTCTCTATACACACACACACACACACACACACACACACACACACACACACACACACACACACACACACACACGACTGTGGACCTGATTGTTGCAGGTTCAAAACTCATGTGGATGAGTGTCAGTATGAATGTGTGTGTATGCGTGAGACTTACAGCGCACAGTCCTGAGGGGATCTTGTCAGGTGGGGCCTGCATGATGCTGACCAGCGTGGGGATGAGGCGCGCCTGCATGGGGCCCTGGCACGCCTCGATCTGAGCCAGCTCCCGAAAGATGTCCTGGGCCAGGGACGCCACCACAGGGTCTAGGGGAGAGAGCAGAGCCACAGTTAAGAAAGCCATCCCCATCTACCTTCCTTTGTGTTTGTCTATGGTCTAGTCCCCCTGGTTCCAATACCATTCCCATTTAGTAAATTCACTCAGCTTCCACTCAAATAGAGAAGCAATGGCAATCAGCTAAAATTAATTTAAATGGGCTAAAAATAGTTACGGTCTTTTTCATAATGTTTTAGGAGTTTTACTGCACTGATCCGTACACTGAAAATCTGAGTGTATTTTCAGTATGGCACTGGTTACAGTAGCATTGTTTGACACAGTGAGACTTTTGTTCTGGTGTGATGTGATGTTTTGTGCGTGATCTGATGCTGATGCGGCCTTATCATGACAGCGCTCTGTAAGTCTCCCTGGAGCAGAGGCTGGTGTAGAGGATATTAGTAGGCTGGGTGGGTGGAGGCGTGGGTGCTACCGTTGCTGTGCTTGAGAAAGATGGCGATGGTGAGGGGGCAGATCTTGCTCTCGGCGCTGGCGGTGAAGTCCGGATCAACGGAGCAGACGATGCAGAGAGTCTCCATCACCAGGGTCAGAACCTCAGAGCCAAACTGGGCTGCCAGCTGGACCAGGCCGTCCAGGATGCTGGGCAGGTAGGGCTGCAGGACCAGCGTGCTCTCCGACATCTTCAGCTGGTCGCAGTACCTGCAGAGGGGCGCAAGGAGAACTGGGAGTCAGGCCTACATCTTAGGCAAGGCACTTAGGGATGCACACACTGTCCCAACAAAGCCACGATACCGATTTGGTCTCTCTAGTCATCAACTGATGAATCATTACTTTTTGTAATAAGGTATGCCCACTTCGACCGCACTGAATGCACCGTTTCTTAATCATCAGCTGCAGAACATATGGGGATGTTATCTAGTCTGTGCCACAAGCAATATTGCTTTGTTACAGATGCAGAGAGTGAATGCTTTCTGAAATACAATGGAGGATATTAGATAAGAGGATTTTAATGGGAGTTACCAGGTAGTTCAAGGTCTGAATGATCACGTGACACCTAAAACCAAACTTGAACAAGCTGCAGTTTACCAGGCACGATTATGAGCACCTGTGTGTGGCCGCTGAGTGGAGGTGGGAGGAGACTCACCCCCAGATTGCACGTACGGCGGAGATGCGGACGGAGGGCGGCTGGTTGTCGTGAAGGCCGCTGACGGTGGCATGGAGGAACTGCTGGATCAGCTCGGGGGGCATGGCGGCCGTGAAGCGGCTGGCAGCCCATAGGGCACGGCCCAGCAGGAAGGGGGAGGCGGCTACAAGAGGAAAAAGGACAGAGTGTGGCATCACAACACCGCACGCCCACTGCGACGCTTTTCAAAAATGCAGCAGGGGCTTCCGGGACATTCTGGACTGACCTGGGAGGTTGAGGTCGGCCAGGACGACGTTGGTGAGGAAGCCATGCATGTCAAACTGCAAGGCGCCGCTCTTGACGTTCTCTGTGATGATGCTCTTGACAGAGCCCAGCGCCAGCATGCAGGCCTCATGGATCTTCCACCTGAAAGACGGAGACTGCACTGTCGGCTCTCACATGACAGGAGTCACCCAGAAGAGTGTCCATGCAATGCACTCAGACTGAGGATACTGGAGGACACAGCAGTCAATGCGCTGAAAGCACCCATTTCAGAGGGGGTATGCTATCTAATGTATGAAGCATGGGGTGGGCCATTATGGTCCTTGAATTTTGTAGTTACCTGCAAACAAGCTACAGATTAATTCCTAAAATCATAGTGATTTGGCTCACAGGCTACATGCCTGCTCGCTACAGTGAGGATTAGGACGAGAGACGGAACCAAAGCCCCTCAGAAGCTGGCAGAGCCGTTCCGTCTATGCCAGTTCTCACCAGTGCTGGTTGCCGCTGCTCTTGGCCTGCTCGGCTTCCTGCAGGTGTCGTGAGGCAGCTGCTGCCAGCGCCACCGCACTCTCATTCTGGAACTCTGCAGCCATTGCCTGGCGTGACAGGAGGGGGAAGGGTCAGCACTGGCCACACCAAAAACCAAAAAATAAAAACAAAAACTGTCCTGCGTTCAGTGGCTGATCGTACCAGCAACAAGTCCTGTGCCGAAATGCGCACAGTGTAGGAGAAGGTGTCATCATCCTCATCCTCCACAAACTGCTGAGGGTTGGCCGTCCACACCTTGATCTGCAGAGGGAGGGTGAGTGATCAATGAAGCTGTCACACACTGCTCCCCTCAAATGCATGTCCCCAGCTGTCACCAAGGAAACAGCTCCCATAATAATGCTGTAGGGGGTGTGGACTTCCATCTATTATGTTGCCACAGGGGGTGTGGTCTGAAATCTACAATGATGCCTCAAAGCTGAAGACCTGCCATCTATTATGATCCCACAGCAGTTCAGGTTGCCATCTTTTACAATGCTGAAGGGGCATAGCCTACCGTCTATTATGATGTAACAGGGGGCATGGCCTGCGTGGGTGAGGTCATACCTGCTCCTCTGTAATCTGCATGTACAGGATGATATAGTAGATGAGCTCAGACAGGGCCTTCTTCACCGTGAACTTGAACTTGCTGTTCTCCAGGAGGGTGTGGACGAAGTCGAAGATGCCAAACACCAGGTTCTCAAAGCCCAGCACCTCACCTGAGGCAAGAACACAGAGCGATGCCAGTTACACAGGACACCACCGCTCTGAGCTGCCTGAGATGCTCATGGTCTCACAGCGCTCACACACTTGGCTGTCACATCGAGATAACATGGATGCAAAGCAATGCACTTACAGTCCCCATTACAGTCAATTTGAGATAGAACGCAGAGTATACACCCACCATCAGAATCAACTGGGTCATCCACCTCCTCTGTGTCATTGACTTCTGTTTGGACATAGGTGCACAGCAAAGTTAAGGAAAGTCCACAACCTGATGGAAGTGTAGGCTGCTATCCAAAAGGCTCAATGATACCTCATTCTCTTCAACACTTGTCTCTGATCACTGATAAGTAAGTGCACAGATGAGTTACTGCTACGCTCTGGTTGACTGATCATAAATCAGTCTTGCCGAAGGGAGAGGGGCATAAGAGTGGTTTAGAGAGCATGATACAGAGGCCCAGGAAGGTGCTGGTTTACATGTGAAGGATATAACACTGCACTCTCGGTCAGAGTCCTCCACACTATGGGCAGGATCTGCTGCATGGAGGACACCATGTGCTTGGGGAAGTTCTTTACCAGCGCTGTCACTGCCTAAAAGAACCAGAATCACATGACTTAACAAAAAGGTGCATTCCAAACCACGCTCTCCAAAACAACACTGATCCCTGAACAGTGCTCAGAATCCAACTGCATGACAACAAGCGCTCACTCACTCAGCACTGATTAGAGATCAGGTTGCTAAGAGGATCAGGGAGCGAGTGTTCCTGAACTCCCCGACCTCCATCCCAGGGAGCCCTCACCTTGAGGACTTCCATCTTGAGGCCGCTGTCGGAGGTTGGTCCGTCTGGCACCTGCAGGGCCTGAGCGAAGGCCTCTGTGAATTGCTGCATCACCGGGAGGATCAAGGCTTTGGCCGCACCCTGGGCAAAGCCGTCAGCAACACCGTTACAGCATGTCTCCTTCACATTAACATTAATATAAAACATATACTAGAACAGACCTATACAGCAACAGGATAGGATCCAACTGGAACTGCTCTTCAAATGTAAAACCCATACAAAAGACACTGATGGGCATCTGGAACAGGTAAATATGCTCTGGCATGTTGATTAAGGATATGAGACTGGATAGGATAGCTATGCATATATTAAATAGAAGTCAAAAACAGCCAAAAAAATCTAGGTGTGTTCTCACAATATACTCAATATACAAGTGCGTAATAAGAGTGTGTAGTTACAGGACACGGTTGTCATCTAACTGTCAAAACAGCAAGGAATTGTGTCCTGTAAGAATGTCGACCTCTTTACTAAAATAAAGATAAATAATAAATCTCAACACATCTCACCTTCTCCAGCTCCTCAATGGCATAGATGAGGTTGGCACAGGTGGTGAAGATTTCCACGGCTCGGGAACGGGTGCGAATGCTGTAGACCTGCAGTGTTGAGGAACAGCGAGAGCATGCCCCAGATGACTACGGATGCTCCACATAACCAGACACTGCCCTCCTGCATTCCTTAAGTCCTCTGTACTTTGTAGTGGAGGTGTTTGGCAACAGGTTCTAATGCGGATGGTGTTGTTCCACTAGGATTCAAGAATGTTCACAGCCAGCCAGCAAATCAGAACACTTAAGGCTTCCACAACAGTGGGGACAGTACATTCAATGTGAAGCGCATGAAGCTGAGTGATGAATGAGTGTCTGTGCAACAGTCATCTCATTAAGCTTCATGCTCCTGTGCACACACATCATCACTGCTTCACCTCAGAATCTCTGACAGCTCACAGAACATTCAGAACTTCTCACCAGCCTCCTGCTGAATTACTGTCACCTTAGCAACACCAACTTCACCCGCCAGTAGTTGTCCCCCTAGCAACACCAAGTCATCCTGCCAGAGTCTGTCATCTTAGCAACCGCAAGATCACCTGCAGATGTACTGCACTATACCTCTGCCATGGTGAAGATCTTGTACATTTCTGGCAAAATCACCGGGGCGACAAAGGGCATCTGCATGTCTGTCACTTCACGGGTGAACTCTGCAGGTGGAGACAGGCACACGAGGGTCAGTGACAGGCCTTCACAGCACCTGCATCCCAAACCACTCTCCCTTCAGCAACACTGATCAATGGAAACCGCTCTGTGTTGCACTCCACATGTCGCAGTGCTCATTTGCTAGGAGCTGATCAGAAATCAGTGCTTTTCTTGAGCAGGAGTACCTGTAAGGACCCTCATGGCGCCGTGCACGGCGTTGACGTCGCCGCTGACCAGCATGTCCATGAGCAGGGTGAAGAGCTGCGGCCAGGCCTCAGGCCAGTCCCAGTGCGCGATGGCCGACACGGCGTACGCCACGCTGGACCGCACCTTGCTTACGGACTCCCGCAGTGCCCCTGGGAGCAGCTCTCTGATCGCCACCTTCGCCTGTGGGACAGAAAGACAGGGTCACAGCTTCTGACACCATACACACACCTGAGCACGCAGATCGGGCATTCACACACAGACACACATACACAGAGCAGAGAGAGGAAAATACAAAACATTCAGACAACACATGTATATGCATATAGACAAAATAGAGCTGGTGAATAAAATCAGACATACAGACTACACGTAATAACCAACATGCATGCTTGCACAAAAACACACACAGCAGAGGCAACAAGAGAAGAGGTCCAAGGACACAGACTACGAGTACACACATGTACACAAAGCCACACACCATAAGGCTTCTGAATTACAAGAGCCACATTAGTGGTATATCCTACAGACTCCCTGTGGAACCCATGAATTAGAGGGACAGCAGTGCATCGGTACCCTTTCAGAGGTCTCTGGGTGCCTGAACTTCTCCGATTGGGCGCACCAGTGTGTCTCCACATACTGCTTCAGGATGACAGAGGCCAACTGCAGAGAGAGGACAGCAGTCACAACACTGCGGATATAAGGATGAGCTGATCCGGACTCACAACCACACCAGAGCAGAAGACTGACTCAAGGGTTGAACTGTTAAAACGAAGCTTCTACTCAGTTTAAAGCCAGCCTTCATGTGTGTTTCCTTTCAGTCTGAGGAATGCGGTCACCTCTGTGAGACCTGACATCACACACGGTCAGAAAGGCAGACCACAACTAAGCTTCACAGCACACCTGTCGAATGGCGAGGGATCCTTGGGGGTCGACCGTCAGCTCGGCCAGGTGAACTCCAAACTCTGGGAGAAAAAAAAAAAAAAAAATGCACCAATCAAAGAGGGCAAGAAAACTGTGTGGGAATAAAATTTATGACCAGTTTCGATCAAATCCTCATTAATGACCAATATGTGCTTTTAGTGTGGAACTTTTTTTTTTTAACACGCCACAGAAGAAATATACTGTCCTTTACGGACTCTACTCTTCCAGAAGCCCCAGGTACTTCACTTCACTGTGAAACTAAATAATGCAGCAGAAAGACAGCCCAATGCATTCCTCTCATAGCTGTTTTTCTGAACCTGGGGTGTGACCCTCCAAAGAGAAATCTGACTGCAAATATTTTTCTCATCCTATTAGGAAGCAGGGCCCAGCATGTGGGTCTTGTCTGTTGGCTTCTTCTGTTCCATGAGCTCTTCGATGCAGACCCAGATTTGAAATCACAGCTGAAGGGGTGGCTTTGGCACATCACACAGCCACCTCGCTCCATCTGCAGGATTAGCTGAAAGAGGTCCAGCCGGTCAGGACACAATGTTATTGCTGACCCCCCCCCCCCCCCCCCACCCCACCCAGCAGTGACTCAGAAACCATCTGATGTCATTCTCACAGCAACACCACGGCCCAGACAGAATGGCACAATTTCTCATTTAAAACCAGAGAGATGGCTATGGGGAAAAAGAGCTTCTGTCCTTGCTCTGTCTGCGATAATCACATCTGATGGGCCCAATCAATTAGCCTTTTCATCTAAGCTGATAGCCACTGTTATGCTTTAGCAAAGATCGAGACAGACGTGGCAGGCATGGACACGCTTGCAGATTAGAACATGTTCTCAGGTGGCCACGGTGATGTTCCAACAAAGTGGATTTCAGGGTCTTGAAACCTCAGGCCAGCATGGCAGACAGAAAATAACCTTGTTCAAATTCCTCAGGGCAGTGTGAAACAACAGTCTGGGACTGTCAAACATACCATGCTCAGTACACTGTGAAACTTCCTCTCAAAGAAAAGTGCTCTTTTTCCAAGACCCAGAAAGAGGTCAGAGCCAATAAATATTTGTTTCTTGAAAACAGAGAGAAACTTTATAGGAGGAAGATGACAAGTTAGCAGGAGCATAAAATGTCATTTCCTATCCCCAGATAAAGGGGGGCAGATCGAGACCTCTCTGAATAAGAGGCACCAGCCTGCTACTACTACAACTTTTTAAAGGCCAGCAGGAAAGAGGTTTGTCATTGCTTTATTCCTTGGTGCATAGAAATCTACTGATAACACTTAAAGATACTGTAAATGGCCTGAATGCAACAGGCAATCAAGAGGCAGGGGACAATTGGAACAGCTGTAATGAGGATGTGCAAATAAACAATGCAGGATGAACTCAACTAACATCACACCCAAAATTACGTTAGGAGAAAAACCCACACAAGTTTACACAGCAGCACTGATTTATTTTACAGGTACACGAAGCAGACCGTGAGCTGCATGCATGTCACCTGTGAAGGTAAAAATTCATGCCCCATGTTCATGCTGGAAGATCAAAATAACCACTCTGGAAGGCAGCGAAGCAGCCTTTTCAGCTTCCATGGCTAAATAAAAAAGTCAAATATTCCTCAAGTAGTAATCTCATGTTTTGTGGCTTACTGGTGTAAGGCTGGTTGCCTACAGTTGGGGGAAAAAAACTGTCTTATCAGACCACCTTCATTAGCTGAGGCCATCTTTAGTTGGCACAGACTCCTGTTGCTTTTAGTGGACACGAGCTGCAGATCCTCATGCCGTTCAAGCAGTGAGAGCCTGCGCTTGCTTGAAATAACCAATGGGTGATGCTTGCCAACATCTTCTGACCGGTATGCGATTAATTAATCACTTGGGCTACATCCCAATAATGCTAAACTTTATACAAAATGTAAGCAGAGTACAGTGACAAATATGAATAAATTATATTTCTATAATAATTACACTCTGGATTTCTCATGCTGAACAGTTTGTGAAGATGTAATATTTTTAACAGATGATACTTTAAACTCTATTAAATTGGGCTTTTATAGAAAAATTCCAGTTTGTTTGCTATCAAAACTGTCCGTACATTCAATGTACGTCTGCCTTGAAGACGGAAGAAGTTCCTGCTAAACATTATAGGAAATTACCTACATTCAATTGAACACTGACGTTCCCCCATTTCCCTCACTGCATTTGGTTCCTCCCGCTTTCCTCCTCGTCTCATGGGCGTCAAACCGAGGAATCGGGGAAGAGACGCGGGAACATCTCTGAAGAACTGGGGTGCACCCTTGAATAGGCCATGGTAGGCACGCCGGTCTTTATGGTTGTTCGACGCATTATGTCAGCTGGTTGGGTTCCATATATTAAATCGACGGAGTTTAGACAATTAACAACTGAACGAGACTTGCCTGGAGTGCAAAACTCAGGAACTATCCAGGAAACCTGACTTCCTGCGGCTGTGCTGGTCAGCAGGGCGGGAAATTCGCAGGGCATCAGCTCGTCCCATTGGGACAGTTATCATTACTACCGTGGAAACTTAAACTTCGTATGGCTAGCGACGAAGTATCATGTGCGTGCGTCCTGCGACGGTTAACGTTAACCACCTAGCTAGTTGATTTTGAGAAATGTTAGCTACCTAACTAGACACTTCAATAAGAATCTCACTACAAGACAACACTGACATAATGTGACTTTGACAAGAGATGAAGATTTCTGTCCCTCTTTCCAACATATAGTTAATAGTTCAGTGAGTGCGCTTTACTGTCTTTTCAATGGTGTGCCCAAAAAACGTCCCACATACAAACGATAAACTAGCTAAGATAACTGCCAGTTTGCAATTGTAGCCTGCTGGCAACTAAACTACATGACATTGTAAATTTCTTTACAGTGTCATGTAAACTTGAGTAAACGTTTTACTAAAAATCCCTATTTTCTAGCTCCTACAAAGCCTGATAAATTGAAATTCACACGGTTTCACTACATTTATCAGATGCTAGTAGTGGCTAGCTAATGTCAACTAGCTCGGCAGACAACTCACCCTCAGTCACTTCCAGAACTTTAATCTGCTCCTCCGCTGCTGCGCGTACTTCTTGCACCGGCAACAGTATCGCGGCCAGCGTCTCAACCAGGGCTTCCTTGAGTCCTTGCTGGACCGGGCCAGCGGGCGAAACCGGGCTGGGTCCAGAACCGTTTACGCCCTCCATAGCTCTGCCGGCAAAATACAAGCAGCTGCAGAGCCGCGAGTTTGAGATGCTCCGCCTGAGCGCGCCAATTCAGCGGGGAGGAGGACTGTCAAGCCATGGAACGGAATTCCAGCCAGCACTTCCTCCCGGCGAGGGCGGCTGCTCCCCCTACAGGCGAGGATGAGGCACCGCTTCGCTCCTGACTGATGGGTTGCAGCGAGCCGCTACCCTCGTGGGGTGGTGCTAAAATACTCAGGTAATTTTTCACCATTTTCGAGACAAACGACTTCTTTCCTGGTCGCCATTTTAATGATACGTGCGCCATGCAGTCTGGTAACTGAGGATTTTAAAGAGCACATGACTTGAAGGAATTCCCAGTTGGGTCTCGACGCGCTGTTTTTTTCAGCGTCCGAAATGACAAGCGGCGAGCAAGCTGACGTTAAATGTTTGAAGTTTGCAGGCAAACCCAGAGCGTCTCTTGAAAGCACGGAATATGCCAGCCTTTTCTAAACAGGTTATCTTTAAACACTTACAGTTGTGTTCAAAATAGTGAAGTCTGTAGACACTTTCTTGGTTCATGAAGTAGCCTGCGTTTTATATGCAAGGTTTACGGTAGCCGCTTTACGAACCTCCAGCCCATTTTATCTATGTACTAGGAGATTAATCATTTATGTTCCTGAGCAGAATTACATTTATCTAATTACCCTACCTATCACGAAAGCCTCCAGATTAACTAAGTGAATTTATTTCTGGGTTGGAATTAAAGGAACCAGAATCAATGGAAAAGTATTCGTAGTACAAAGAGCGAAGATGTCATCAGCAATTTCCACCTCTTCACGAGCCGAACGGCACTACGATTATACAGGGGATTTAACCCAAGTTCCTGTGGTATGGAGAGTTACGTCCTCCGATTTCAGGATTACGACGAAGTACTCACTCGTTTGCTTGAGGTTATCCTGTAGTATCAATGGTAAACGCTACAGTACTGAGGCACTGGGTGTCATCTGAACAGACAACGTCCACTGCGTTATGTAAGAAAAGGACTCCACAGCCACCAGCAGTCGAGATATATATCGAAATACATTAAAAGCTCATTCACTGAACACAGTAAAATATGCATTTACAAGCCTTTGGAATTTGCAACAAAGTTGTGAAGAGTCCATTTTCCTGTGAATTACCAGACTGCAAAATGAGAACATTCCGATTAAAAGAAAAAGTAGCATAATGATTTGTTGTGGTCTTTATTACGTAATGAATCCACAATAATCTGTGGTTGAATGTTAGCCCTAGTTTTGAAGCTCCTGATATTGACATGTACTGTGGAGTGGTTTGTTTAGTAGACATTCGGTAAAAAGGTTTTATTGAACAAACTGGGGCCGCAGGTAATCACAGTGCGACACAAAAGACAAAGCAGAGGAATTTGATATCAGAACAAAGGGTTTTATTCCACAATATAAACTGCAACATCTGAAACAAGCTACCCTTCTCCCCACCCCAAAAAAGCCCAAGTACAGCTGTGGCAGTTACTTTACATAGCTCCTTCTGTCTGCTACATTGCTAGTCCACCATTTTGACCCCACAGTCTAACAGTGAGCATTCTGTACATCAAACCATTGCTAAAGCACCAACACACTCTTCAGAGATCTCAAGCCACTGAACTCAGACATAGACGTTATTGCTCAGATAAATAAACCTAATCTACAAAAAAGAAAAAAAAAAGTTTTTATATTATCCAGACGGTTGTACTAAACAGTGGGTTTCCAAAAAATAAGTTTCTCTTGAATTTTTTTCTTTTTTTTTTGGTGAAAAAAATTTCCTGCACCCAGTGTCTCTGGTCTCTGGTTTTGCATGCAGGAAAGTCCCAGAGGAAGGAAAAAAGAATCCTGTTTATTTATTTATTTTTTTTCCACGAGGTGCTTCGTCGATCGACTCTGTTGCGCCAATGAGACGGAAACCCCTGCCGCACACTCCACATCCTGTGACTTTTAGACAACCACAAAAACAGTTCATAGGAGGAGGAAAACAAATCAATACAAAAAGTGACCAAACAGTCTAAGAGTTCTGGAAAACAATCCCGTAAGGAGGAAGTAGCACCGTTATTACAAAAGGGAAGGGGAGGGAGGGGCACGAGGGCGGGGTCAGTTACCCGCTCAGAGCTGTGGCTTTCAAGACAAAAAAAAAAAAAACTGGTATTCCTTGCCAGTCTTCTTTCCAGACCTTCCTTCTCTTCTCATTTCCGCATGTGGCCGTCTTTTATAGTACAGCTGACGCAAATATAGTCCTCCTTCTCAGCCAGCTCGGCGGACACGCCCACGCAGATCTGGTGGAACCACTGGTTGCAGCTGCCGTCACATTGGACCCAGTCGACCTGCAAAGAGTCAGCACACCATGCATCAGTCATTTACGGAGGGGGTCCAGGGGGGAATCAGAGGAGCAGGCAGCACAACGCTATAGAAAATGTGCCTACTCAACGCTGTTACTGGAGCACACTGATCGAAAAGATTTCCCATTTTAAACTGCTGACACCCTCAGAACGCAAGTAACAGGATAAACTGGCTGAACTGAGTGTGTTAACTAAATTAGGAGACTAGGTGGCTAGCTAGAATTCAAGACTGAAGCTCCTGGACATGAGTTCTGAAGACATGTGTTAACATTTGGGGGAGGGGGTGAGTAGATAGATTTAAAAAAAAAAAAAAAAAAAAAAAGTCATCACACCAGTTTGATGGTTCTCAGACTCAGCAGTTCATCTGAGCGTGTCTGTTTCAGAGGCCCCGCTCAAATGGACTCTGAAAACCCCCGAGGATCACCCTGCACGAAATCTGAATGACCAGGTCACACGGTAACGGCTTTGAGTGGTGGCAGCGGCTGACCTCGTCTCCCTCAGGCTGCTGACACCTCTCTGCTGGACAGAGGGCCATGTCCTCTTCTGAGTCCTCGGAGGGGGAGAAGTCCGAGGGCAGGGAGGGCGAGGGGGAGGCGGAGGCTGCCTTGCTGTCCCGACTCTTCTCCCGCTTCAGTTTGGGCTTCTTCTTCTGGGGCTTCTTCACACGATCCCTGCACTCCCCTTCGGGGCCCTCCCTCTCCAGCCGACGCTTGGCCTTTCTGTCTGCCCCTCCGTTCACAGCTTCCTTCTTAAGACTAGAGACCCCATCCTAAAGGACACACTCCACATTAGCACACAAAGAACCCAAAGCCACAAGATGCAGTCTGTGGACAGTGTCAGGAAATAAGACTTTGTGTTCTGGCATTCCCACAAACCCATCGTTAAGCAGACTAATGAGCCAGCATAGGAGAATGGAAAGACAAGCTCGTAGCAAATTAGTGTTGTATTCAGGAACAACGAGAACAGATGCTTGCAGCCTGATTCTATCAATACATTTCCTTAATTAACAATTTAAAGAGTGAATTGTTCTCATCACTTACACAAAACTGTGGCTTTGGTCATCACCAAAATGAACAAAACAAAGCAACGCAGTCATGCTAGGTTACATTTGCTCAAAGCTGAAAGACAGATTTGACTGAACATCTGTGGTTGTCTAGAGCTCCAGCCAGCACTCATCACCTCGTTTTGTGGCGGGCTCCTTCCCTGAGAGTTGTGCTGCCTGTGTTTGTCGCAGTCTGAGCCCTGTGGTGAGGCGTGACCGTCTGTCTGCTGCGTGGCCAGTCCGTTCAGCAGGATGTGGTAGAGCTGCTGGGTCTCAGGCAAAGACACCTGTAGCAGCAGCCCCTCCACCATCAGCTCTTCCAACTCAGGACTCAGACCTGCACATAACACATACAGAGCACCCAATCAGAAAAAGTCTTTCCTTTTCATGTGTGTTACTGTAGGGTAGTATAGTACCCGTTAAAATTTAGTACAGCAGTTGTATTTTCTCAAAGGTCCTATTTAACACAGTATTTTGTGATGGATTGACATATGTTCAGGTGTGGTCAGTCATGTTCTGTATGTACTGTTGTTCATGTAACTTAATCAGATGCACGGTTGTACCCTTGGCTTTGCACGAGTCGCTCTGCGTAGGAACATCTGCCAAGTGACAAAATGTTATGCAAGTGAAATATGTAGACAGGCTGTTCATTTCAAGAATCATGAATGTGTCACCTAGCATATGAAGTTAATATACAGGTCCCACATATTTTCTGACTCGGAATGTAAAGATATGTGAGAGCTCTCCAAATGTTAGTGAGCAGCTTGACAGGACAAAGTCGCGCAAATTATTTTAAGCCCCTCCAAGTACCTTCTACATGGAAAGTGAGGTAAAGGCAATTATTTGATAAGAGCCAAGGTTGCTCGGAAACCATGAAAGTGTGTTTGGCCAAGCTTAATAGACAATTACGAATATTGAACCCGGAGGAAAAATTCAATGACTGATTCAAGGACTCATGAAAGTATTTTGTGTGTGTACTCTAGTTCTCTTACTCAGATCACACTACTCTAGAGATTTCTACCAACATGTTTCTGTCTTCAGTCAAAGCCAACCACATGGGTGCTTCTACAAAAACCTATCGACAGCACCACTAACCCTGAAGAGGAATGCATCGTTGCTCTGTGTAGAAGGCCGTCTGAGATGGGCCTGTCTTGTTCCACTCCTGAGTCAGACATGAAGCTGTTCCTGGGCAGTGCATCGCTTGCTGCAGCAAATAAACCAAAATAAGCATACCCAAATGTCAAATAATTGATTGAAAGGCCGCACTACTGGGCATCTCACAATTCACTGCAAAAATTAAAGATATGAATTAATGAAATTTGTTATTGTTATTGTTCGGAGTGGCTACAAACTGTGAAACATAGAACCATTTCCAGAAGCATTCCAAAAACCACACAAAACCCAGAACTGATGATCTGTGAGCTTGCAGTTTCATCTAAGGGGATAAACAGTTGATGCTGTTTGACTGTATGGGGGAAAAAAACAGGTACTACCTTTCCACTGGCTTCAGGGGCGTGACTGGCGGAGGCCCAGCGGTGCGGCAGCCCGGGCCACTTGCAGGAAGAGGTGACGCGCCGCGCCCGGTGCTGCCAGTTGACCGTGCGCTCGATCATGTAGCGCAGGGCGTCGCCCTCGGGCAGGCGCACCCGGATGCGCTGCAGCGACGCCAGCAAGGGCAGGATCTTGTCCAGGGCGGGCTTCTCCGAGCGCTGGCAGAGCGGGCACAGCCAGGCCTGGGCGGCCCGCGGCTCCACAGGCCCCGGTACGCAGTCGCTGTGGAAGGCGTCACGGCACAGCTCGCACTGCAGCATGGCTCCCGCGGGGGCCCTCTGGCATACGCACACCTTGAGGTCGGCGCAGTCCGCCGTGGGCAGCAGCTTGGACTCGTTGGCGGCCCGCAGGGCGGAAAGGGCCTCCATCTCCTTCACTCGCACCTCGGCAAGGGTGGCCATCTGGAATTCAAAAACAGCGTCAGCGCCTGGCCTCGTGCATCCATGCGTTTCATGTGTTTGATCACATCCCATCATGCCGCACCACATATAGAGCCCTTTGCTGAAAGGTGTATCTAAGGTGAGGTAAGGTAAGACTGAAGTAAAGAAAGATGAAATGGCACTGTGCTCACAGCAGAAGCGGAATCCTTGCTCTCAGAGAGCGCCCGCTCCACATCGCTCAGACAGTCCAGCTTCACAGTCTTCTTCTTGCTGTACTGAACTGCGTCCTTTGCCTTCTTACTCTTCCTCTTCTGAGCCCCTGTTCCAACCTCGCACCTGGGGCACAACACCTGTGCAGACATTTCAGCCAGATTCAGGGGGGGGTCATTTCCTTTAGATTCTAACGGCTTTTCGAGTGAAACGGTGTCAGACAGCAGCAGCAGCCCGTGAGGAAGTCTGCCGAAGACGTTCCTCGTTGGCAGCTTTATTTATGGTGCTGTGGGGTTACCTCCAGCAGTGAGTACGGGGAGTTCTTCATCAAGAAGGTTTTAGCGGCGGACTCTTTCCAGGCCTGCACCTCGGAGACCAGGGACTCCAGCCGTGACAGGGGGCTCAGCTGCACAGGGATGGCTCGCCCACGCAGCACCATGTCAGACAGGGTGTCCAACACCGGGATCCGGCTGCCGAGCTGAAAAAGTGAGAGTGTGTCATTCCTCTCCACAGAAACCTGCTTGGTTGCTGGCAAGCTACCCTCAGTGCTGTCCAGAGAGCCACAGCCAAGACAGAGAACAAAACCCACTTCCTTGCTTTCCTTTCAACGACGCCATCCTGCTCCCCCCAAGTGAAAACTGTTCAAAATACCACCCCAGGTCAAAGCTATTGCGCATGGACTCGGAGATAGCTTAGTTTGGCAGCTCTCGCCATTCACAGAGCCAGAGGAGAGTCTGTACAAGATAAGCAGATCAGGATGCAGGAGAGAAACTTAGCAAAACAAGAGTGAAACGATCAAAGCCTCTTGCTGCTGTAGCTCTGCCGGTGGGCTGATGGGACAGGAATCATACCTGGAGTGCCTCGGCTTCCTCCAGCCACTCCTTGGCCCTGTTCACAGAGTCCTTGAGCAGGATGCAGTTGGGCAGATAGGCAGGAATGCTCTCCACCTCCTGGACGGCAGCAGCCAGAGTCTCCAAGCAGTGAGGCGGCCTGAGAAGAGGAGAGGAGCCGGTTAGAACATGAGACCAGAGATGGACATATACAGACTCTGGGTGGAGGTGTGGCATCGCGGTAAACAGCAGGTCCTTGCAGGTTTGGTGTGGTTCACCAGGTTTGCGTCCTTGGGTGGGGCAGTTATACCCTTAGGCAAGCTGATTAACCCAGACTGCTTCAGTAAATACCCAGTTGTGTACACGACATGCAACCTATGCAATTCATTCTGTGTAACGGTGGCTGCTAGGCAAATAAAAATGTAATGTAAATGATGCCACAAACAGCTCACATCTCTCTACAGTGGACCTGTACAGAGCATTGCAATGTGTTTTAATTACATATATATGCACATTATACATATATATATATATATATATATACACACACACACACACACACACACACATAAATTTTTTACAAATGATAATTGGGGGTCCAGGCGGGGGATATACGTCCCTACCAAACATGCACTGAGTTTCAATTCAACACATACTGCATGTCTATCACCACTGCGATTCAAGCCGCTTGAAGAATTGTAACAAAGCAAGATTGTGTAGGCAGTACAACAAAGGCCTATAGCCCCTGTAAATGTTCGAGCACCCCAACATAAAGGAAATGCCATTCTATTGAAGTGGGGCTGGTAAACGTAGACCAGTAGACCCACTGCTACAGACAGGCTGTTTGGACAGCCTGTCGGGCGATACCACAATAGTTTGATCCGGTTAATCTCTCAGGAAGTAGCCCTGGACTCGGAAACGCAAACCTTGCACATTTTTCTCGGTGCATCAGTGCCATATTAACTTTAAGCAGCTTCTCGTGAGATATGCATCGATTCAGTGTCCTGTCCTCACAACCCTATCGCTGTGGTTTGCTTTATGTCACAAAAAGACCTTCAGAGCAGCATCTTACAGTCATCAAAGGAGCGAAAAAATATCCCGTAAGTACTTGTCCAATGCACAAAATGGTCGATCATGCTGAAATTGCTTGTCAAATACGGATTATAGGGATTATAATATCAAAAGGAGTCACAGGTGATGGTAGCTCACTTATTGCTGTACTAGATTAGAGTCAGTAATGCCACATTTTGGGTGGCAAAGAGAGAACTTGTATGCAGTCAAGCTCTGGGAAGCAGCCAACTGCATTTATAACCCAAAGACAACAACAATCAGGAACACACAGAGCCAAAATATGTGCATCACCTCATTCCCTCACAAGCCTCTCTGAAATTAACAGTGGTGGTCTGCAGTGCATCTGGCATCAATGGAAAAACTAAAATAAAGTGAAAACTGTGGCGACATGCTCACTTTGTGCTGCTGGAGACTGTAGCAGCAGTATTTTTCTCTTGCTGTGATCGAAATGAAGCGCTGTCAGGAACAGCAAGGATATACTACTGAAAAAGCTTGCAAGCAATTGTGTCTCCTGTACAATGCACACTGGCTTTACCAATGGTACAGAGTGGATTAATTCCAACGACAGCCTTTCGCACATTTAAGAGTGTATGAGAGTCCTGGACTCGGACACATTAGTTTTATTATTTAAAGCTGATTTTCAAACAAGATGCATCTCCACCTTTCATCAAACCTGCCTTTTAACTGAAAAAGCACAAACAAATGGAAAACAGTAACTTGTGTAACAGTTGTACTGCTTTTACTTGCCAATCACAGTGAGTTGGTGAATGGTCACGTAGGTCTGACTGACGGTTTTAGATGTGGGCAAACAGATTATGACCATGACAGATTCAAATTTCAGAAATTCCGGTGTGACTGGAGTTTCACCCCCACATATTACAAATGGAAACAGCACGTGATGTCTCAACAAAGAGAAAATTCAGCGCATCTGGCAAATGGCAGAACTGTTGGTTTGCATTCATTCACATCAGCCTATCATGCAGATTTGGGGTTACTGACAAGCGGTAGATGTACAGGGATCCCAGACAGGCATGAGTGTGTCTGTGACTGAGCTGGCCCTCGCTCTCTCACCTGGCCTTGACCAGGCTGCGGGCCTTGTCCTCCCAGTGCTCGGACACAGTGAGCAGCTCCTGCAGGCGGGCCATGGCCCTTTCCACGGAGCGGTGTGGGGCGAGCCCCACGCCCTGGTCGATCAGCCTCCTCATGGCGTCCAGGGACAGGCTGGCGGGCTGGGTGTTGGCCTGCTCCACCCCCTCCAGCCAGCGTGCCTGCTCCAGCCTCTCGCGGAGCCGCGGGACCTCCAGCAGCTCCACGTCGAACTCCACACTGGCGTCCAGCAGGCCCTGGATCTCGGCCGCGCTGGGGGTGTCCTCTCCGAGCACCTTCTCGCTGTGCTGCTGGAAGTCCTCCACCCGGTTCAGGAGGTCCTGATATAAGCACACAGGGCAGTATTTGGCGGGACTGAGAAAAGTCAGTCTCAGAATCACAATTCATTCAGAACTGAATGAGCTTGGGACAGGACAGCTGAAGGTTCTACAATGGAGAATTTGAGAGACATGATGTCTCTGGGTACTGTTGTACCTTCAGTAACGGTGCCTGGCTGAGGCTACAGGGTAGGTTGTACAGCTGCCTGACAAATGACTTCAGCTCCTCTACGGTCAGCTGGTTCTGGGACTTCCCTCCTCCAGAGCGATACCTGCAGGGGGTCGGGGTGGCGACATTCATTAAGGAACACACACTCGCTGCTTATAATTAAAATAACAGCAAAGAAGTCCTCCTATGGTACACAACTGCCATATGATTCACTTCAACAGTTTTTCCCATTAGCTCAGCCACGCCAGCCTGAGTGAACGATGCACATTTAGAACACAGCAAGATCTCATACTGGCAATCATAATTACCACCTTACTCATGTAGTTACAATCATACAGGAGACAAAAGAACACAACAGTACATCCCTGACCAAAAGATGTGCTGCAGAGGTTAAGGAGCAGGAAGGTTAAGGAGTTTGATCCTTTTTCAAAGTATTTAATCTAATTATGCAAGTCACTAGTTATGCAAGTCACTTGGTTAAATTAGGCAAGCATTACTGTCATCATACAATGCTACTGAGAACGGGTAATGGTGGCTTTCCCTTGTGCTGATTGGTGAACGTGCTGTGGCACTGGGCATCGGAGCAGGTGAGCACCTGGTCTGCCGCTTCCCATTGAGCAGCTGTTGAGCCACAGAGGCGCACTTCTCCGCATCCTGAGTCACCAGGCGAAGGTGTCGCAGCAGGTCGTTGTCTGGGAACGTCTTCGTCTCCGACTCCTCAATCAGTGAGCGGAACACCGCCAGGCCTGGGAAGCCAGGAACCATACTTGATCAATTTGGCCTATACATTCAATCAAAAACTCCAGATGGATCATTTTAGAGTAAATTAAAAGAACTAAAAATGTTCAAGACACAAAAAGGTCATACTTCCTTAAATCTATTCTATGTGTTAATTAAACTGAAAACTTAGAACAGGAAAAGGGTAATTCTGCCCAAAGGGTAGTCATTTATCTGCCAGTTTCAGCCATGAATATCTTAATGAGGGGGTTACAATGGCCAAATGACATCACTCACTCCTCTTCTTGTCCAGTTTGGCCTCCAGTATCTCGGTCACCTTGGAGGCCCAATCGTCGTAGGATTCTGCACGCTGCTTCACAGCATTCATCATGGGGTGCAGGTCATCCAGTGTAAACCTATAGCTGTGGGTCGAGATCGGGCATGTGAGTACACCAGAATTACCCCACCATAACGCGACTCACTCCTGTCAAATTTCCACACAGGCGAGACCCCCCACACACACACACACACACACACGTGCACACGCACACGCGCCGTGCGCACACTCGCACGCCTGCCGGGGCTGGGACTCACTTCAGTGTGTAGTTGGTGACAGGACAGGAGCAGAGGTCCTCGATGTGGTGGAGGCACACCAGCACACCTGGGCTGCAGGGGCAGGTGACAGCAGACAGGTAGCAGGTGGTCCTGCACTTGGCACACTGCCTTTCGTCGTCCTGCAGGAGGTCATACTCGGCCTGCTCACAGCACACCACCCCCTGGGGCAGAGAAGCGGAGGTCAGCTCACAGCACACACGACGGTTACACACCCTACAGGGAACTCCGGGAGGGAAGCCCTGACTCGGCCTTTATTCCTGCCTCTGGATTCAGTTAACTCTACATGGTATTAGCATTGGATAATCATCTGACGAGCGTAAGAACTTCTGCCATTCTGAGTGTGGATTCTTGCTCTCTCTGACACAGAAATCCTGCTCAGACAGAGATCACACTACACAGGAGTGAGATAAGTAATAAAGGACATGAATGGCGAGCCAGCACATTGTAAACATCAAAATCTTGGTTGCAGTTTTCAGTTCAGGGTAAAGCGGTAGAAACATAGTACCGCTGTCATGTCAACTGAACTGGATTGCTGTGCTGTGCAAAGAGCAAAAGAGCCACTGTGTCAGCGCTGTACAGAGACATGCAACCAGAATCTTTTTTCCACATTAGTTACTGCGGACCATTTTTGTCATTTTAAAAATGCTCAGGGGCTCAAATTGAAAACGTCTACATGCAAAGACACTGCCTAAACGACACTGTGCTGTGTCTTTTGCCTCTGAAAACAGCGGTAGACGAACTGGCTAATGCCCCTCACCATCTTGCGGACTTTGTCCCGAAGGGTCTTCTCCTCCCGGATCATGATGGCCATATCCTTCTGGACGGCCGACGCCAAGACCACATCCAGGGAATCCGCCTTGAACGCCATCTTGCAGATCATCTCGTCGTGGGAGAAGACGCAGTACCGGTGCAGCAGCCGGTAATGATCCACGCACTGCCGGCCCAATGGCATCTGAGACGGGCACAGACACTCCTGTTCATCAGCACACCAGCAAACTCACCACTCACTGTCCAGCACGCTGAAACCAGCAGTGGCTGCCTACCCAGTCCACAGTGCAGAAGTTGACCGCCTCTGCAAAGTTGAAGCCCTGGTTGAAGCCGCTGTGGTAGGCTCTGGGGAAGGTGATCACAAACTCTCCTGCACACTGGTTGGTTCGGTAAATCTAAGGAAGAAACGAAAGGAAAAGAAAAAAACTAGAGCAAACTGCAACGCGTAGCCAGATCAGACTTATCCAAGTTGACTATTTACTCAGGAACTGCTCTGAGACTACTGTCCTTGTGTCATACATAAATAACGCTGTTCTAACACTGTTTTGCCATAAAGCCACAGTATTATGACTTTTTCAAACTAAAACACATTCCTCTGTATTGATGTATAAACTGGGTCATAGTTGGGAAACAAGGGCTGGAAAGAAAGGAAGAATATCCTTTTTGCAGTGTTCTTTTCCCCCAACTAGCAAAGGAATACTTTCAATTTAGGATTGAATTCCATTGCCCCTCTTTGCAATGTGGCCTGACCTTTAAAATAAATATTTGCGGAGGATTACATTTTTGGAAATTTTTCCATTTCAGTCTGAAATAACCTAAAAAATGGCAGACAGAAAAAAGAACACTTCCTAAAATATGGTCAGCATATTAATCAAATGTTAGGGCAAGCCATGGAAGGGAAAGACTTCTAAAATGAAGCAAATGTTTTTTGGGGGAAACTTATGAGGGCTTGAGAAAAACAAAAACAATACAAAAGCAACAGAGCTTGATGATTTGAGCTTGGGAAGCAGTGACGGGCGTGACCGGAGGGAGGCTGGAGGGGTGCACGTACGGGCACGCCGTGGGCCATCAGCGTGTTGGGGTTCATGATGGTGACGAGCTGGTGCAGGAGGTCGGGCTGAGATTCGAAGAGCTCAGGGGCCAGCTTCTTCATCACGCCCTCCAGCTGCTCCGCTGCGTAGCCCGGGGCTCCATACCACGTCTTCGGCTCACCCCTGAGGCACGGCGGGGGGGGATGACTCAGCGCTTTGCACTTTATAACATTTCTCTACTATTCACAAAAAGCAATCCAGCTGGCAGAAGTATATGGGTGCATTTTACAAGCACACTGAACGGAGTCTAACTATTACCAAGACACAGAATAACAAACAATATGACCGACACTGCTCAGTCCACAGCTTCTGTCAGGATAAAAGAAAAGGCATCAACAGCCAGCACACAACCTGCTTTCACAAGACTAATGCATGCATTTTGCAAAATGAGAACCATTCCAACTCAAGCAGCCTCTGTCACAGCACAACTGAGGCTGAAAGGTAACGTTCAGTCCTTTCTGTGCGAAATGACTGATCATTCTTGAGAGCACACAGCTGGCTGGCTTCGCTTCGTCCAAAAATGTTACAGTTGAGTGGAAATAAAAGATGGTACCAGTGCAGGTAGTTGATGGAGTAGCTCCAGTGGTCCTCAATGTGCCAGCAGAAGGAGGAGAAGCACATGCCCACGTAGAGCCAGGGCAGCTTCATCCCGCAGATGTCGGCTGTCACGTGGGTCAGCACCGAGGGAGCCATCATGGCCATGTTGTTCAGGTTCCAGCCACAGTTCAGGTAGTCCTGCCGCAGAGAACCAGTGGCTTGCACAGTTACATATTACAACAGAATCAAATAGTAAACAAATACAAAGAATTAAAATTCAGTTTCAAAGACTGTCAGTTACGCTGCACAAAAACTAGAAATTTGTCTTTGTAATATTAATATAAAAACACCCGATGTATCAATGAATAGCAAACAATGAACAAAAGCACATGGTCACTGTTAACTCCATGGTGTTTTAATGGTCATAGTGTTTTAACTTCTGGATGAACTACTTCTTCCAAATAACACAGCAGGCGCTGTGTCGACCAGCAACATGTGCTCGGCCTGTTTGTCCCTGTCACTAAAGTTGACCTAATGTGTGATGTGAAAGTGGAAACATCAGCCTATTTGAATGAATGCCAGTGAGGCCACTGATACACTGCTCATTTGAATGCAGCTACCCCGGGGCAGAGTATATTGAAATCAGAGGTTGATACTGATGGATAGGTCATCATCACACACTCAGGCTTTATATCCAAGAACATGCTGTGGAACGACCGCAAAAGAAGATCTCCGACAGACAGCTGTGCTCACCTCATCCTGTGGAGCCACTTTAATTCTGCCATTTTTAATGGGGAATCCACTCCCAAACTCCTTGGATGCAATGTCAGCTCCATATTCCACTGTCACGTCCTCCTCAATGGTGCTCACCAGCCTCCAGAACTCTTTCTCCACTAGTTCTGTGGGGACCATCTGACACACACACACACACACACACACACACACAGTTACTGCACCATTCAGTCCTCCAGAGGACTAGCCTTTCAGAGTTAGCATGTAGCCCAAGTGTTAGCATTAGCATGCTGCACTGAGGCCCATACTCACATGGACTGGCATGTTAAAGTAATCCGATTTGAAGGAGTCAGCCATCTCTCCGAATGCCCGGAGAGTGTAGTCTCTGTATGCCTGCTCAAAGCCAAAGGCCTCCTGAGGTTTGCTGCACTCCTGTGGAAAAAGGTGGGGGGGGGGGGGGTTTGGTTGGGGGATTCATGTAAAATTTGCTATTATCTCCATAACATCACTTGAATAATCTTGAGCAGTACACCTGTGGTTGTTAATGAGTCATCCCACCAGACAACACTTGTCACTAAAAGGTCACAGAGATAATCATAGTACGTAACATAGAAGTTCGTATAAAATCAAATGGCTCTGGAAGAGAACTGATAGCAGGAAACAAAGTGCAATATGAGTGTTTTGTTTTCTATCTACAGCCTCTCAGTTTGAAGCAGACCTTGGTCTTTATGGAAATTCAAACACTTCACACATTGTTGCCTTCTGATCAAAATACAGCCAATGCAGACCATCTTTTGCAGCATCCCTGGGATCCCACTAACAGATTGTCTTATGTGGAGAGGGCAATAGAGGCGCCTCTCTTCTCTTCATTAAGCTCTGTGCCTATATCACCCGACCTCAGGGGCTGTGGGTAATGCTGGCAGACTGAGGTAATTGACTTCATTTCGGGGAGGGTGGAGGCGCTCGTTACCTGAGCCAGGCACTTGGGGCACCTCCAGTCCCCCTTGGGGACGTCATGGAGGGGTGGGATGAGACAGAAGGTGTGGTAGCTGTCGTCACAGCCGTCGCACAGCAGCAGGCGGTCCTCGTCACTGCCGCTGCCACACACCAGACACACGTACAGGTCCACCTGCAGGCGGGGATGAGAGGAGTTACACACACACACACACACACGCAAATGCCTGTAGAACAGCCTGTTCTGAAAGGGTACCTCATACCAGACCTCACCAAAGCATTTGTTTATCCAAAACGTCTCTCTGCGGTGGGGCTGACAAGCAGGAATAAAATGTACCAGCCATTCCTTCAGGTTAAACAGCAGGAAAGCCTAAGGACCCGGCAACAGCAGGGTGCGTAAATAAGGCCATTAGAGCTACCCAGCCCTGCTCTCCGATTACAACCCGTGGGGACTCCCCGCCGCTGCATCTGCGACCCAGGGGGTGCACCGGGAGGCTGCAGCTCCCTCTCATAACAAAGCCGACTTCAGTCATGAAAACCAGCACGGTCACAAGGTTTTCATACCACATTCAGATGAAGCGCAATTGGATTAGTCTCAATTAGGCATTGCACATCTATACTGTACAGACCCACATATGTTTCTGGTGGAAGGACTACTGAGAGCTATTCATAAATCCCAATACTCTGTTCAGTAGAGCTTTTCATAAGGACTGCCTTATGTATTTTTAATAAGGGAAGTTGTGTACATTACCATCACTGGGCAGGCGTTCCCAGTATAACAGTAGATCAGAAGTCCACACTTACTATACTCACTGCTGGAGCGTTCTTCTTATTCCGCAGCTTGGCTTTCTCTGCCTCGCTCATCACATCTTTACTCTCCACCGCCTCCTGTTTCACCTGAATAGGAATTTCTTTCTCTGCAAGGCAAGAGATTTATCATTATTAATCTATCATTAAGCTCAGGCATAATAGAGACAATAAAATGTGGTTTGATGAGGATTCGAAAGCTATTCAACATTGCTGTGGATCTGAACACTGTTGGTAACATACTACAGCACACATTTTTTTTCAGAGGAAAACACCTGTTTTAAAATGTATTGTATTTAAGGTAAACATCAATGTTTTCTACTTCCAGAGAAGCAGGAGTGTATAATCATATTAAAGCCTTCTTCCAATACCACTGTCTACATTCTAAGTACATTTTGGGATTCAGCAGATTTTACTTTTGTTCAAGATTCTGTTGAAAGAAACAGAATAGATACGCTTTGCTGCTGAAAATAATCTCTTAGTGCCGCTTCAGTCTGCACCATGTACTGCCTTGCTGAGAATCGTATCAGTCACACATCATTTGAGAAGAGAACATCTGATGAATTTGTATTGGTCTGCCTTAAAGCTATCAACCGCTATAAGTGATTGATTCCTTGATCAGCATTTCTTACAAATAAAGAGTGGTTGCAGCAGTGTGGTGTAGTAGTAAGGAGCAGGGCTCGTAACCCTAAAGCTTTCTGGCTTGATTCCCAGGTGGGGCACTGCTCTTGGATAAGGCAGCTAACCCAGACTGCCTCAATAAATATCCCGCTGCATAAATGGAAAACTGGATGTAATGGAAAGCTATACAAGTTATTCTGGACAACAGCATCTGCTACATAAATGTAATGTAATGTACGTCTAGACAGTGCTGAACCAGACTGACTCTATGTGAATGCAAGCGTAATATGATCGTAGTGATTCAGCGTGAGCAGTGTGCGGATCCTCACCTGGCTCAGGTTTAGCCACAAAAGACCCCATCCTCCTCCGCAGGTTGGGTCTGTTCTCACACGGCTCTCCGGGCTCAGTCTTCACACAGCCAGTCTGGAAGGGGAGGGAAGGATTAGTGCTGGTGCTCACTGAAGAGGCCGGCATTGGAGAGGTCGTGATACCCTTTAAAAAGCAATCTTTGTGATGCTGAGTGAGTGGCATCTACAGGTATGGCGCCCATCATGGTACCTGATTCACCTGTCCCTGAATGGTTTCAGAGAAAACTGAGCCATACGAAGTATTACCAGACGTGTAAAACTCTACAGCGCTGACATTGGCTTGGGGCATCCAACTGCATGTCAACGATGTCATTTGCGACCACCGGAAGCAGAAAGCCTCAGGTTCTAGCCTAAAAATCTCTTCCGACTGAGCAGTGGCCAATTACTCAGATTTCAACACAACGTGACTCACTTCAATTAGCCTGGGATCCAGGAACTTTCAACTGACAGTGGTGCAGTGAGTCACTCGCAGTGTGTGCAGTCAGGGCAGGCAGAAGAGAGGAAGTGTGCAGGTGGTGTGCGACTGATGCAGGGAGTGAGGGAGAGCGCCGCTCCGGGTGAGAGCGGCGCCCCGGGTGAGAGCACTCACCTCTGCTCTCATGCGCTTGGCCCTGCGGGCGGGCGTGCAGGTCTCCGCCAGCTGGACGGACTGCCTCTGGGCCAGGTCGTGGGGCTTGTACTCCTTGTCCTTGGTGTCGTTGGTCAGGGTGGGCTTCTGGATGCACTGAAGGGGGGCAGACATGTTGACATGAGGCCTGAGTCATGTGCATCCCGCTGGCTTTTACATCCCCCTAAACTGACTCCACATAACTGCTTATGGGTAACCAAGGAAACTGCACACAACTGGGATTCTTTGGTACAACAATGTGCTAAGGCATGATGATTGGGGAGGGAGGTGGGAGCAGATCTAGCTAATCCACTCAAATACATCAAATCCTCAACTGATGGAGGTTTGGCATAAAGTAGAAGTGTATTAGAAGAAATAGAGGAATTTTGGGAGTGGACTTTAACAGTGGAAAAGCACCCATAATAAAACACAAATATCTGAATTTGCATCTAATTTCTGGAAACCAATTAAGAGGAGACTTCAATTACAATGTATGCTTTCTGTGAATTAATTATAGATTAAGGTAATGTGTAAAATATCCAGCCTACAGAGAAATTTCACTGAGGTTATAAGCTTAATTCAGAGACAGATTAATAGAGATGAAGGATGACAAATTTGTCACCCAGCAGAACCAAAGCCTAAAATTACACTAATCCTTTCTCAAACAGTCTACCATCTAAGACACTTCCAGTGTTAAAAAGTTTGGGGCTCCAGATAAAATATTGCGATTTAGAAAAAAAAAAACAAAAAAAAAAAAAACAGGTTTTGTGTTGAAATAAGCTTGGCACTGTTTCTGGTCCTAATGTGGCCTTCCTGTCTAAATTAATGACCAATTAGGCCAAAACACCTCATGACTAGAGAGAGGTTGGGGAGGGTGTTTAAAACTGCCCTCTCTCCTAAATAGAGGCTGCTTTTCGCTGGGCTTTTTCAGGGGAGTGTCAGTGATGCTGTCAGCTCGGGGAGCTCTGTCTCGTTAAAACACCGCCGGAGAGACCTGGGGTCACACCTCTGGAGGAAGAGGATGGGGAGGAAAGCAAGGGGCCGAATGTAGAGTACTGGGAGCATGCACTGCAGAACACAAACTGTCAGTCAAGCAAACCTTAAGGGGGTGCACAGGGCAGTGGATCGGAAAACACACACAGACAAACACGCACACACACACAGCATTGAGTAACAGGGCATCTGCATTCGGAGACAGCAGTGCAGTTACTGTTTATCAGCTGCAGCTATTCTGGTGAATCTGTTAGTACATTTGCCATCTAATGGTAAAATAAAGCTAAAGCTAAAATAATGCCATTACCTTGGGGGAGTTGCACAGTCAGTGAATATGGGGCTCTACAATTTTTACTGCCATTTAGTGGGCCCAGAAAAATATCATTCCTGTCTGATTTTTTGTTAACCATACCAAGGTGAAGAAAAAAAGGGTGTTGCCAAAAATGGGGGTTTACTTGCAGTTTTTGTTAGACTTGTGTGAACCATTTTGACAAGTCCCTAGTCAGCCATCACTCAGCAAGTGACAGCCAATACATTACATTCCAAGACCCCTAGGCTTAGTAACCTAGAGGGAGACGTACCTTATCCAGATCTGGAACAGCCCCTAAATGCATCAGTTTGGAAGATAGCTCAGGTGCCTAATACAAGAGAGAGCTAGGAAAGTTATGCAATAATTTATGGCGACCTCTTGGTTAGAGGTCACAAAGATGTGATCATATTCCTCACGGGATGCTTCATCTTTAGGATATATCTGTCACTCTTATAACCACATAATTGGTGTATTTTGACTCTGAATTTAAAATGATAGCACAATCAGGGTTTCACACCAAGTTTTCTAAACATGCTACCAATTACATATTTTTTTTCTTTGAGAATTTGAAATATTTGCAGCCATTAACCACATTATCCTGGTCAAGGTGTATGGTATGGGTTATAGGTTTGATTTTTGCAAAACTGGCAGAACAAGCAAAGCAAAATATTTTTAAGCTATTGTAAGAACTGCAAGCAAATAAACAAATTAACATAAAATGAAATAAGCAAATGAAGCCATTACTACAACCTTCTAATCTGAGCACATCCTGAGCAGTCTCCTTCACCTGACAGTGAAACAGGCAGCGTGAGGCAATGCTCCACGGACGCATGGCTCAGCTCAACAGGCAATAAGGAGGCATTACCAGGAAGCTCAGAGCACCATCTGCTAATGTGACAGGAACGGCAACACTAATGAGGGGCGGGGGGAGCGGGGGAGGCAGCTCACTCACCAGAAGGTTGGCTCCAGTCTGAAACAGGTTGTAAGGGTACAGAATCCTTTCGTAATGTGCCCTTAAATGAGAGCCCACTGCCTTCCCAGGAGCAAAGCCCATCTTCAGAGCAATCTTGGTCCATCGTCTCTCCCGACAAACCGTGTCAAAGCCACCTTCATCAGCCACCAGCTGGGGAAATAAAGACCGTTTGGCTGTCAGGAGCGTCGGCGGGCGCAACAAAGGCGCCCATCAGCTAAAATGGAGAGGCTTCAGGCCGCACAGCAAGTCTTGAATCCTTAGCTCTGGGAGTTTTACGCAGATTCGAACACTTCAGCACTTCTGAATTTTTCAGTGCAAATTCTTTGATGGTGTGCTACATGTTTTCCACTTGTGAATGCTTTGGAATTGGAAACAACCTGGGGGTCGGTGGCTTATGCCCAAAGAACTGAAAGAGAACCTACCTTGTTGAGCTGGTACAGATCCAAAATCTTCCGCTCTACATGAGGAATTTTAAGCGTGCATCCCTGTAGCTCCCAGAACTTGGCGATCTGATCCAGGAAATTCAGCTTGACTCTTGTCTGGGCCTGAAAATAGAGAATTCAGAAAAAAAATATACAAACCACTGAGAAATGAGAAATTCTACCACTGAAGAGATAAATCGTTAACTCAACCCCTTTGTGTCATCTTCCAACTGGCTAGCAAGTTCCTTGTGTCACTGACAAGCCAGGAGAAGCTTTCTCTTGACAGGTCAATCCTCTGGTAACCTTTGACCTGACTTTCGATTTGTTTTCCTGAGACCCAGGGTCAAGTATTATAGTGAGGACAATGGGCCCTGCGGAGATCTGTGCTGATGAGACTATTTCAGTCATGCGTCCATTGACAAGGAGAACAACCACTATTATGACCAAAGCAGAAAAGCAACCCACTCTTTTCCCAGCACAAAGTGATGATACCTCTAATTCATTGAGCCTCTGGATTCGGGGGGTGAAGTGAAGTCTGTCCACATCACATGCGAATGGAGGCTGCCAGTCCTGGGAAGAAGAAGAAAAAAATACAGTTCAGTTCGCAACATCAGTCTTTCTGAAAACTGCATGAGAGTCGTCTGCGCTCAAGTCAATCTGTACAGAAGAGCTTTGCTGTCTAATACAGCAATACATGTTTAATCTGCCATGAACACTTTGCTGAGTGGGTGTCGTGCAATCCTCCGCCCAGTGAGTGTTAACCACGGTACACTGGAGGGCTAGGCCAGTGACACAGATTGGCATCTAGCCCCGTGGGGAGGAAGTGAAGCAATGACATGGTCACCAGAGGCACTCATACTCTGAAGGTCACTAACTAAAGCTAGATATGACCTTGCACTGAGGCCACAGTGATGTAACAGGCCATATCCTGTGCACCAGCCAATCCTATTGGTCCAGTAACAATACATACCAATAACATCTCAATTGATAACATCCCCCAACTCCTGGTTACTCTTCCGCATTGGGAACAAACCCTGTCTGCGTTTTCAAAGGCCTTCTGACTGTTAAAATACAAGGTGGGTACTCCACACATAGCAGCAAACACACAATTCATATAAGCGCACATTTGAGGAAAATATAAATCCATTCTTACACCTTGCTGATTCAAACCACAAGACTTATTTGAAAGTGGGTACAATATATGCTTGTATTCACAAATGGCCACAATTTGTACAACAGAACCACAAATACCCAGTGGTTCCATACAGTCTGACAATGCTTACAGGTTTCTAAGATAAAAAAAATACATGAAAACCTTTCACTAGCCAGGCGTGCAAAAGTGAAAACTTAGGACAGAACTAAAAAGACATCACACAAATTTTAGCCACTATACAAAATGGGTTGTAAGCAGGAGAATGTGAAAAAAAACGGCCAATGTTCCTCCCATTAAAAGGTTAAGTTTCAGAGACAGCCGTTTGTCTACACCAACAATTAACACAGTTCCCAGTGCACACAAAATGTGGGCTTCTTAAATAAATGACACATTACCTTGTGACACAAAAACACCAGTGACTTCTATCTATCCTCATGCAAAAGTAACAACCAATATGATACTTAAATATTCATGAGTATTGAGAAAAGCCACCATCCCCCCAACTGGTTACAGTAGTCACATAGCTTTGTTTATATTAATGCAGAGAACATTTTAATGAGGATATTGCCAGTTATCAAACAGTTAAGTCCATGGGAAGGGACACCTTGGCTTTTGTTTACTAAAGCAGACTGAGGGTGGAGGTGGGGGTAGTGGTGGCCATTGTAGGCCTTGAAACCGGCAAGAAAATATTTTCCTTGGTCCAACCACCTGGATGCATGTCATAACAGCACCTCAGACACAGACACACATGGTGGTGATTAAAAAAAAAAAAGTATAGACCTACTGTGTTTGCGAACCATGGAAAAGCCAAGATAAAGGGAGCAGAGCTATTCAGTCAGCCAGCTCTTAGGACAATGCCTCAGGCTGCCAAAGCAGGTGGTGACTGCAATCCTATCACCGGAACTGAGTGGACTTCAACACAGTCTCAGAGGTTTGAAGTTTGTGCATCCTCACATTCACATTCACATTCAAGGGAGGAAGGTTAGACCCTTTCACAAGAGGATTTTCACTTTGATTAAGCCTCAGGATTGTCCAATAGGAACCAGGACAGCCCCAAATAGCACCACCTCTGTCCATTCCAACTCCTGTGTGGAGTTGGAATTGTTGGTTCTTTAACTGTGTACCTATTCTAAAATTCCTCAAAGTTTAAAAAACTTCAATGATAAACATCATGGAGGATTACAGCTTCAAAAATACACTTAAAATACATTTAAAGTGGGGACAGAATCATTTACCCTGCTGCCACTGAGGTAGACACAGTGGTCTTAAAAATAAACACCTTTTAATGTGCAAGCTCCGTGAGGAAAAACTTTCAATGGACGATTTACAATCATTTCCAACTGAGCTTGCAACAGACTCACAGAGTGCTAGTGACAGTAACTGACCCATTATATAAAGGCTCCCTTCACAGGAAATGGGGGACTCAGAAGAAAATATTTTGAGAGAATTTTTACCAAAAAAAAAATTTTTTTTTTTTTTAAATTAACAACCAAGAATAACAATGCACAATATGACCAAGATGTCCTTCAGCACAACAAAGAACTGACAATCATGGGATGATTCAGCCTTCTAAAACAGCTCATTATTTCACAAGTAATTATCCCATGATCTGGACTGAGCTCAACTGTCCAGCAACCCTGGCAAAGCAGTACACGTTGCTTGATTTTCTGAAAAATCATCTGGTGTTTATGTTTCTGGTCACCTAGGTAGGTGTGGGATCGACAGATCCTGAGTAGCAATACCTGTCATGTAAATCACATTGGGGGGGGCCCTCACCTTGTTGCTAAACAACTGGGAGTCAGGCCGAATTGTGAGGCCTCTGGCCAAGTCCATTAACATGGCTGTCACGGTGAACAAGAGCGAGGGTGCCGCTCAAGGGGACGGCGGCACAGCCCTTTATCTGGGCTGTGTAGATGGCCCTCTGACTCCGCCTGCCTGGCTTCCTGTGCCTAGGCCAGATGGAGGAATTGTTTGTGAAACAGCAGATCTCCATCGCATGCTCTGCGGTAAGCACGTAGCGCAGAGATAACGGCCAGCACACGAAAAAAAGACAAAAAGCAAAAACACGCACTCGCCTCACTCAAGGAGGGGGGGACAGGCTCCACTGAACTTACTGCAGGAGCTCTCATCACACTAACCTCAGAAAACAAAGAAATGGGCATGATCTTGTATCAACTAAAGACACAAAATAAAGAGGTTAAGGAAGTAATGACAAAATATAATATGGTATCAATGAATTGTTAGAGTAAACATAATAACTTTGACTCAAAATTCCCTTTTAGCCACCTGCTTTCCAAGGCTAGTTTTGCCAAAAGCATCTTTGACCTTGGAAGTCATAACAGCCGCCAAATGGAAGATCTGTGCAATGCATCTTTTTTTTCTTCTTAATTCTTCTAGAGGACATAAGGCTGGCAAAGCCTTTAAACTGCCGTGAGTGCAGGTACTTCAAGACTACCACTGACCTCTGCTGTGAGGAGGGTTGTTAAATTAGTAAAATGTGTTAATGTCTTTACATCTGCCTCTCACCAGTCTGTGCCAAATGGGCATTAACAACAGGTACCACAGAGAGGCCTATGAGAGGGACCAACAGTTTGACAGAGAAAAAACAAGAGATAAAATGCCCCATCCACCCCATCCCCCTCCAAAAACAGGCACCACACAGAAGCCACCTACCAAAAACAGTGAGTTCAGGATCCTCACATTTTCAACAGTCTCACAACCTCACAACCCTTGGCTTGGCCACATATGAGGGCAACTTTGGCATCCCACTGCCTTCCAAGAGCCTACACTCAACATACGTGAATGCACAGATAAAGAGTTTTTAAAAAAACACCACCACTGTGCTTTCTAGAAAATGCCAAGTCATTTTAACAGTTTCCCACCACAAAAAAGAAAAGACATTTGTGAATGTTTTTGAAATTTGTGAGTGTTGAACACGATCAGTGGTTATCAACAACTAACACGTTTCTTGGCACTGCTTATTTCAGCCAAGGTAGCTAGCAACATTTTCCTTGACTATAACTCAACAGTACTCCTACAAATAGTTATCCAGCTATAATCTTCTTATCGCCAAGGCCAACATGTTATCAATTCAGGATCATGGAACTTTGTCAGGTAGCTAGCCAGCTAGTCAATGTTTGAAGCAGACAAGATTACTGGTTAGCAAATTAGCTAGCTAAAGTTTATTTCCAGAAACACTAAATTTGGTTTCACATGACAACTGATTACTAGAACTCTCTTTGGCAATGTTGGTGGGGATAGCGTAGACTTCAGGTATATTTTGACCCACACGCTGTATCTATTTATTTTTAAAAACCAGATTTACTGCAAACATATGCCTTTCTCAATGGCAACATGAGGAATTTCCATCCAATATGAACATCATGAATGTCCTGGTGACACCAGTGCAAAACCCTAATCCACACAACATAAGACGTAGGAATTCATCTGAAGTTTCTTTACCAGAGTTGCAACAGAAACCATGCTTCATTAGGAGCGCTGGAGGTCATTTGCAATAAAATCAGACAAAAAGCTTTGGACACAGCCAATGCAAAGCTAACATTTAGCCTATCAAAAAGTTGGCAATGGAAAATCACTAGATAATACCAAAGACATGATGCACAAGAATTGAGACAATTATTTAAATTATTTAAATGGACAACAGCATCATTAACAGGCATACTTAGGCCTACACAATCAAATTAGTCATATTTGACCATTTCTATATCCATCATATTATCATTCATAAAATCAAGACCATAGTAATGCAATATTTCCGGTCCTCTGCACCTTTCATAATATGTTACAGTATAACCACTTTTAACTCCTTGATCAGTCCTACAGTTGGAGCTGAAAACCATCAGACGAGGCTGAGGAGCAGGATTCCTTTCTATTACAACAGAGTGTATTTTCCTGTTAAAAGCTAGCAGAGCTACCCCATGGGAAGGACCTGGGTGTGAACTTTTTTTTTTTTTGATGCGTGAACAAGCTACATATTCAGGCCTGACCTCACTGAATATCACAGAATACAAAATGGTGCCAATTCCTATGGACATCCACTTCCATAGTACCTAGCAAACATAATTATAGACAAAAAGATGAAGAGCGCAATGTTTGACTCATTACAACAGCAAAAAAGTATGAATTGCAATCCTGTAAAACCTCCAGCCTTTGTCAATGGATTTCTTCGCTCCAACGTTGGGTTTGCTGTACTTCCTTGTAAAGTCTAAAAAAAAAATGCCCCTCGCATATCCTGACGCATTATAACTAATCACCATTACACCATTTAGGCAACCAACTCCCATCTTAAATTCTTGGCTTAACACTTCAGCCAACAAAAATATGAAAAAGGAATGAGGAATAAGGTTTAAACTCTTGATTGACAAATCCTACAACACCAACCACAAATAAATTCAGCAGCATGTTCTTCTGTTCTAAAAGCATAAAAAGAAACATGTATTAGCTGATTTGGCTCCTGGTTGGATCTCATCACCATATTTCTCTTGAACTACTGCTGGGGTCCAATCAGAAAAAGTCAGCACCAAGTACACCTACACTGAGTTTTTTTTTTTTTTTTTTTTACATCACAAGTATTTCACTGCAGCAGTTATACCAGCATAGAGGGAAATGGCAACATGACAGTTTGCTGACTATCACCACAGGTTATATAGCAAAAAGCTTCTTTTTTCTTGGGAGCTGCCAACTTTAAAGCCTGCACCACAGGAGGCATACTTGGGTATTAAATCTGTATTGTTATTCAATGTAAATACTGCCGAAAGGGTTCAATTCACATTAGCCTAGTGCATTAATGACATTTAAGTTGCTGTGTATGTATGGTACTTACCCTACAATACAAACTGCTTTGCTACATGTTAAAATAATTTTCAATGCATTACTGCAGTCAACACAGAGAATGCCTTAAAAGATTCAAGAAGCCTTCAGACAAGCTGCCATTTTAAAATGAAAATGTAGGTTGATGCATTTTCCATTAGGAAAATGTTTCTAACAATTATCATAACGTACAGATATCATGAGATATAAAACAAATGTCAAACATATGACTAATTACATCTCACAACATACGAAAATGTAACTGATATAGATCTGCATGGGTGAGCAGCCGGGGTTAATATCAAGCAGAAATGGATGCTCCCTAGAAATAAATTAAAAACACCATTTTTCAATATGCTCCACTATCATACCTGGCTTCCAAGGTTATTCTTCCTACATATGACGACAAATATGAAATTTATTTGGCATCATAAATTTTCTGTTTAGAAATCTAGTGTAGGCTAAATTGTGCAAACAAGCTTCAGTTTCAGCAGCCATAGAGGCAATCAATGCAAAAACAATAAATATCTCAATTCCGAGAAAGGGTAAATGCACAGTCAAAAGGAATAAGGGGTTAATATCTTCTTCTTGTATGCATCTGGGGTTATCTTAACACACAATGTCATAATCTTCCCTTGGTAATACTAGTGCAGACATGCAAGAATTATTTATTTTTTTACAGTGGCCATGTTTGCAAGCACATCACCAGTTCTACTCCAATTCAAAGCAAGGGTGAATTCAAGCGTTCAACTTTACAGTCCTTATAAGTGACTGTGGCGGACAGAGTGGCAAACAATGGTGTACATAAACGAGCCCTAACCCACATTCTTAAATCGTCCACTATAATCCCAGTATAGACACACAAAATGGCCAGATGGAACACTCTTCAGCCCCTGCTAACCACAAAGCCAACATGGAGGACAACACCCAAGTAAGAGGCCTGTTTGGTAGGTTTCTTCAACATCCACTTTCCACAGTTCCTCGCGTTAAGTTGGTCTCGAGGACATATGACAGGTAACATAAAATCCAACGGGCTTTAATAAAAGCGGAAGAAAAAACGAAACTGCCAAACGTCGGCCATATATTTCAGACTAGCCACCCGACTTTAGCTGCATAGGGTACCTTGTGAAAAAAAAAAAAAAAAAGACAAATTATAGCCAAGAAAAACAGCCTTCAATATAATTATATTTAGATGTTTTAAATTTTTAAAATGCATTTTAAGTTTTTAAAAGGTAACTGTTCATAAAAAGCCACACGGTAACCTTAATTACATTGGTTTTCTCAATAAAAGCAGTCGTTTATTTTAAAACCCACATTTTTTGATTATACGGTTGAATTTTAACTTTAAAATTCCATTCAGTGCAAGCTAGCTAGCCACTGATTCGTGTACCAAGATAAGTGCGTGAAATATTGCACGTACAACCGGTAGGTCGGCGGCTGGCTAGCTATCTTTTCCAACTTTGTGTATTGTTAGAGACAAAAGTGTCCTTAAATGTTTACAGAACAAATTAGTGGTGTTTTCTAACGACTGACACCCAGGTTAAGAACAATTTTTAGAAAAAAAACACTGGGAAGAATATCATGAAAACGATTGTTGGGGTAGATATTAATGCTTTATTATCTGCCAGAAATTGTGAGCAAGCATTGAACGTACGCCATTAAAAGTCCACTCAGATTGAAAAGTCTCTAATTTGCTAGCCCGCTGCTGTTCAATTACACAAACATCCCCTATTATTGTCGTCGAACTAGCCAGGGACCACGACATTCTACCACTACACAGTCCCAATGAACCAGTCTCAAAGCCCGTCTGATACACTTTTGTTGAATGAGACTTACGTAATGTCAATATACAATTTTTTGTTTCATTTCAATGAAATCGATGCGATTTTACTTTCTCAATATTTTTCTCATCAATGTAACCAGCAGAAGTCTATCAAGGACTCCACCGGGTAGCTCACTGATCGTCCGAAAAAAAAAAAAACATTTAGTTAGCAGGAAATTTAGCTTGCTAGCCGACAGTAGCTAGGGAGTTAGCTTCTTTCCCCTGAAACACTCACTGTTCTCACAGCTTTCACAGTAATGTACCCCTCCCCCACGATGTCAGATTAGCTAGGTGGCATATACCATGTTAGTTTATATGTATAACTAACATTAGCCAACAAGCTGCTCGGCTACCAAAATAAACCTTTAGCGACTAAACGTTAAGAGCAAACAGTGACAAATACCGAAAACAGCAAGCTAGCTATGTGACATAGTGTACCGTGAGGATGCACTTTGCTTGTTGGCCAAACTAAGCCTACTATCATAGCCACCTAGGTAAATGATAAGTTACACCAACAAAAAGTTTGCTAGGCAACATTAGCAAAGTAGCCGGAAAGATGAGTGTCCGTGAAAAATAAAACAATTCGTTAACACGACAGCTAATCAGCTATTCCACTCTGTCCGGTGGCTTACAAAGTGTTTATTTCCGCATTGCGTGTCCCAAAACTACAAGCTCGCTACCTGGTTTTATCATCAGCTATAGGCTGACTGTTTGTTTCCGAAACACCATTCATTTCGTTACTGACTTATTATTATTTATTTTTTTCTTGACTAAGAGCCCCGAGACGGATGTTTGTGTGACCTAGCGTTAGCCAGCTTGGCTTGTCAATCGATAGGCAAAGTCTGCAACAACATTACCGAGCTATCATTCACCAAAGATTTCATAAATACCGAACGTTAGCCAGCTAGCTGTCGAGAAAACAAGGCAATCTATTAATCAGTTGGCTCTAGCTAATATGGCAACCGGTTTTGTCTTTACACTAAAAAGAACACAGCTAGTTTCCCAGCTATAGTACACCGGCTAATTAGCTACTTCAGAAATTCTTAGGATGACGTTTCCATCACTAAAACAATCAGGTCTTTCAGAAATGTGCACTATAGCTGGACCGGGTACTTCGGACAGCTCGTTTCCAAGTGCACATCCCACACTTTACCAACGAAGTGGCAGTACCTAGCCAACAAGCCAGCTACTTTGCCATTTCCAATATGAGGCTAGCTAGTGCAACCAGAGCTCCTTTGCACACAAAAGATGAGTCTTCCCTTAAGCCCAAGCCGCCATATTGAAAACTTTTGTTTTAATAAGCTGTAAAAAATGCATGTCATATTTCCGAATAGGTCAAAATAATAACGGACGGGAGGATTTTCACCGGAGCCTCTTCTGGATCCTTAAGCCCCTCTTGTCAGCACTCACCGGCGGCGGGCGGACCTTGCAGATGCCCGTTTTCTCCGCGATAGGCCGTATTTTGTTGATAAAAGCAAAAGGGTCGGCAAATTCCTCCCAACTAGGCTCGAAGACTGGGCATTCCGGGGGCGGAATGAACTCGTCGGGCCGAGGCTGGGTCATCGTGGGGGTCCGGTTCCAAAGCGAAGAAAATACGGGTCGCTTGGTCGTAACCGGGTCAAACCTTGCTGGTATCGGCTCAGCTGTCCGGGTCTCGCTGCCTCCGACTCTCTAGCGACGCTTCCCTTTAACTCAAACAATCAGTATCAACATTCACTCTCCCAGTCAAACGCACACACCATCGTGAGAGGATTGTGCTGAGGCAGCAACTACGTCCGCCACAGAAACTAGAGACCCATACTGTAAAAATGATCAAATACTTGTTGTAAATTCAGTTTAATGGAAAAAAAAATCTGAACTCCACGTCCTCCACCTGCCTTACTTATTTATGTAAACATTGCATACAAATTATTATCCGGGTAGAGGGTAGTGGAAAATGACTGTCAATGAAACTTTCAGAGTTCACTAGTATAATTGAGACCATGGTAGTTTATTTTTTTGTGTGTATTTTTGATTGGATTAGTATGATCAAAACGCCATCAGACCGTCTTCTCATAACGAATGGTTTTATTCGGTGAAAATTTGATGCACAATATTCATGGTTCATAACAATATAATCATATATTCTTAATTTTAATAATGCACATTGGAAGAATCGGTACCGCCTCAGGATGAACGCCTTTTTTCATTTGTCATCCCTTGGAGACTGTGCACATAATGATTGTGACGTTGAAGTACTGCAGTAGGCTACGTGTGATATACCAGTGCATATTATTCACAACAAAAATGGAGGACAAGACAATCTTTCGGTTTCCACTTGTAAAGGAAGACACAGAGAGTTGCAATCATTGGTACTGTCTATGAATAAAAATGCATTTAGCCTTTTGGTTAAGTTGGTGAAAACCAACATGACATGGTTTTTTTTTTTGTTGTTTATTTGCTTTTTGTTTTGATATTGTCAGGTTTCAACACATTTGGTCTTTCTGAGGAAAGCACGTGCTTAGACATTTCCCTTTGAAAGAAGTCATAGCTACACGACTTTTTGTTGAAATTCGATGGGACAAATAAAGAAAAATTACAAGAAAGCTCTCGCCTTTCCTTGTTCAAGTAAACATGCCTACGTTGTGTGGCGGTGTCCGTCGTCTTAGAGAATCTTGACACTATATTTTTCAAATCCCCTGCACTCAGTGTTTGATTAATTCCCAGATCATTGCAATGTTAATTCATACACTTCAATCGGGTGTCAACGTCGCACGTTGCATTGGATGAAAAATGCAAAATTGCCATTCGTCTTAACCCATTGCCTTCACTTCAGACCGCAAAGAACATTTCGTTAGGCTGTTTAATAATGTTTACTTGCGCGGATGGATATGCTTCAGTTGACAGCCTCACGGTGACCGGTACTTGTTCTTTAAATAGACTCTGTAGAGTTGCTGATTGGGTATCAGTCCTGTGAGCTAGGAGGTGGGGGAGAAGGGAGGGGTTTGCAATAAACTCATTGTTAAACGCAGGAGTGGACACGTAAGTGTACAGTAAACAAAACATGTGCTCTTATTCAGTTATAGAAAGTGTGAAAATGAGCATTTAGGATTTCTGCTTTGACTTGTCTTGAAGATGACAAACATGTAGCGCACTTTATCAACAAAGTGGCAGATGGAAGTAGGTCACGCCTCTAATAGCATCGCGAGCTAACTTAAATGCCAAGTTAGCAATCCAGCTAACGTTAGCTAGTTTCCATAAATAGAAGCCAAATTCGCCGTCGACATCATACGGGAAAGAAGAAATCTGTTCCTTGATTAACCTCGTTTTTGTTTTATTATGACAAATCAAACATTCCCTCAGATAGTAATGTGTGCGGACACCTGAAGGAGGCAGCTCGGTGAAGGTCTGGTCCGCACAGGGTTATAGGCTAGTGAGCACGACTAACGCCCGTCGATTTAAGTCCCCCATTATTCGTTTTTCAGAGATCGGAGTAACAATACCCGACACCCTCAGACAAAAGGGCCTCGACATAAATATTAAGTACTAACATCGTATCGCTATGTAGATTACTATACAGCAACAACCGCTTAAAATTCGTTGGGTAAAATGACTCTGCTTGAGCCTACTATATGCAAACTGTAGGCATTGTTATCGACAGCCATTTGGTGGAGCTTGTGTCCAACATTTTTTGTTGAGCTATTGGCTACTGTGTTTAATCAATATTTTGATTAAACTGGTTTTGTATAAAATACACTTCATACAAATAAATAGTACATACGAAAAAGAGACCATAAAAATAAAAAGGTACTAGTCCGGAAATACACGAATGTAGCCTAACCATGAGACAACGCTACTGTAGCTGGCTGGAGTCTTACGTAGGCCATAGTAGCCTATGTTATGCAGTTCATGAGTTATGTTCCAAAATAACTTCCTTTTATTTTAGATGTTACACCCAACGAAGTAGTGATATTTCTAGCTAGAGGTCCTACTGTTAGCTAGAAGACTAAATTAAAATATTGAAAATATTGCCAAGATGTGGCCACGCATAGACATAAGTAAAAAAATTAAAACTCGCCACATTAATTTGCAGGGCTGAATTTGTCCTTCGTTAGAATCTCAGGAAAGCCGACGCTGGCAGCATGTATTTGTGTAATGTGAGATTGTATGCACAGTACATATATG
The DNA here is from genome assembly GCF_013368585.1 of Megalops cyprinoides. Taxonomy (NCBI): domain Eukaryota; kingdom Metazoa; phylum Chordata; class Actinopteri; order Elopiformes; family Megalopidae; genus Megalops; species Megalops cyprinoides. Next base: position 26,278,811 of record NC_050589.1, read on the forward strand.
TACAGTAACAAATGGAGCGAAAATATTAAAAACATACATTAAATGTCCTGAATTACCTGCCATCCGATATGAAACTACAGACACAGCCCACGTATGATCAGGAAACCGCCATGTTCGCGTCATACACGTGCTGAAATAACTCAACAACCAGATTTTAAAAATCACGACATTTTACGAACGGTGATATCAGTTTTAGCCACTTTATTTGTTGAAGAATAACCGCTATCTATCTTGACATCCGAATATGGGGTAGAACGGTTTTTAATGCACCAATCGTTTATTTTTTGTCCAACTGTAGATTTGCTCTGTGCTTTAACTGGGCGACATTTTCTTGCTACTGTCACAAGCTAGGCCTTGTTCAACTTTTTTTTTTTTTTTACAAAAGATGTTGACATTAATATATTCGTCCATTCATACAAAAACATATTAAAATATAGGCTTATAACTGTTATGGGTACTTCTTAAAGCTAATTCGACACTAGATACAAAGGTTTTGCAGACATAAATGCAATTGAAATTTTGGATCAGTTCATGAGAACACATCAAAACCTGCTCATATTTTTGCAACAGGGTCCTTCTGTCCCTGTCTCATTAGAGGCCCTCCAGTGGCTTTTGTGGGGATTATCCGCGCAGCATATTGTGAAATGGGTTGAAACCACCATTTCAACAAATGTGAAACGAAATTGTACCATGTGACGGATATATCTGGGAGATGATTTCCCCTTGAGTTCTACTCGTTAAACCGGCTATTAATCGGCTGAGCTCCACAACTGGAACACCAGGTTACAGTATTGATGGTTAATGAGCAACGCGCAGTTTAGGCGGAGCAAAAATAAGTAGGCTATGGATCCTGTGCCGAAGGCTGTCGACGTGGCAGAAGAGATGACGTCTTAAGTGTTTTGCATTGTACTCTTTCAACGTTTAAACGATTCCATTTTCAAATGCGTAATAACGTAAAACAATGGACATGCGGTGGTTATCGGAATATTGTAATTTGGAAATGAAGCAATTACCCGACATGGCTAACTTCTACACCACAGTGAACGCACTTATCTGCATTTCATTTAACCTAATTTTTATATTGTGTAAACTGATACACAGCAATTAGAATGGAGCCCTCAACACAAATTGCCATTGGGAAAAAAGAAATATATGTGACTGATTTCAGAAGAAATTTTCAAATACACCAAGTAAAACATATTTAGGGTATATGGAACGAGGAGGATGAGCATTTTATTCACAGACTTTATTCATACAAATGCAGAGGAGGGTCAATTGCAATATACAGAGAGAAATGTACTAGCTAACTATAGGTGATCCCTTTGGTACAGACAGTGCTCAAAACAAAATAAACCGTGACTGCTGCAGTCCAAATGGATATCATAGCTCTAGACAGCTGTGCATTAGCCAGCACAGTCATTGGCTCACAGATCAGTGATAATCCTGTGGGTTTTCTGCAATTGACCCTTGAAAGGGGACAGTATAAGACATTTTAGTGGACAGGTTCAGAAAACAGATGACAGTGATCCCTTTTTACTGGTGGTGACTTGTTTGGGTGATGCTCAGTACTCCTCTCCCTCCTCGTCTCCGTCTACGGACTCCGTGCCCACCTCCTCGTAATCCTTCTCCAGGGCTGCCAGGTCCTCCCGCGCCTCAGAAAATTCTCCTTCCTCCATGCCCTCGCCCACATACCAGTGGACAAAGGCACGTTTGGCGTACATCAGGTCAAACTTGTGGTCAAGGCGAGCCCAAGCCTCCGCAATGGCCGTGGTGTTGCTCAGCATGCACACAGCTCTCTGCACCTTGGCCAGGTCTCCACCAGGCACCACAGTTGGAGGTTGGTAGTTGATACCCACCTGAAAGAGGGAAAATTCACAGGATTGATTCAAGTAGAATTCAGAAGGAAAGCTCTATCTATGTAGGCCACATGCATTTGGGATCACTCACCTTGAAGCCAGTGGGGCACCAGTCCACAAACTGGATGGAACGCTTGGTCTTGATGTTGGCAATGGCAGCGTTGACGTCCTTAGGCACCACATCACCACGGTACAGCATGCAGCAGGCCATGTACTTGCCATGCCGCGGGTCGCACTTCACCATCTGGTTGGCTGGCTCGAAGCAGGCACTGGTGATCTCGGAGACCGACAGCTGCTCGTGGTAGGCCTTCTCGGCAGAGATGATAGGCGAATAAGTAACCAGGGGGAAGTGGATACGGGGGTAGGGAACCAGGTTTGTCTGGAACTCGGTGAGGTCCACGTTCAAGGCACCGTCAAAGCGCAGAGAGGCAGTGATGGAGGACACGATCTGACCGATGAGCCTGTTGAGGTTGGTGTAGGTGGGGCGCTCGATGTCCAGGTTGCGGCGGCAGATGTCGTAGATGGCCTCGTTGTCCACCATGAAGGCGCAGTCGGAATGCTCAAGGGTAGTGTGCGTGGTGAGAATGGAGTTGTAGGGCTCTACCACAGCCGTGGACACCTGGGGGGCCGGGTAGATGGCAAACTCCAACTTGGACTTCTTGCCGTAGTCCACCGACAGGCGCTCCATCAGCAGAGAGGTGAAACCAGACCCAGTACCACCACCAAAGCTGTGGAAGATGAGGAATCCCTGTAGCCCTGTGCACTGGTCTGTCTAAGAGAAAGAACAGAGCTTAAACCCCATTCCAAAGCATACTGGGGCCTGCACAATGCTTAAATTGCAAGAGGTCTGAGAATAAACATGACCGAATTAGTACTTAAACCAAGATATGAGGCCCTACCCTGTAATGATTTAATGGGGGGCATTAATAACTGAAGCAAATACATCCACAGTCCAAGACCGCAGCTAATGTGCGAGGAGCTGCACATACCAGTTTGCGAACACGCTCCAGGACCATGTCAATGATCTCCTTGCCCACAGTGTAGTGGCCACGAGCATAGTTGTTGGCTGCATCCTCCTTGCCAGAGATGAGCTGCTCAGGGTGGAAAAGCTGTCGATATGTTCCAGTCCTGACCTCGTCTGGGAATGAAGGGAAACCATCATTAAAAGCTATGAGCTAACATGGGGACAAAGACAGCAACACTGATGCTTTACAACCACATCATATGCACTGCACACAAGGGGCCAAGCAACCAAGAAATAGTGCTATAAACCTTCAGTCCATTTCTTCCTTAAGAACTCAATTTCAAAACTTAAAGCCATTGTAATCGGAAGGTCAAGTAATTACTCAAATATGCTCAGTTAGCAATAAGACTGTGGAATGTAACACAGGAAGATCAAACTAGTGCTGAGTGCACCACTGTGTGTTGTGAAATCGTTATGCTGTAGCCACACACTATCCAGAAAGTTTCATTTTTCTATTCCAAAACTCACTGTCAGTGGTAAAGGAAGGAATCAGTCGGTAGAAGTCAGCTCCTCAGAGTTTGGAAAGGAGTGAATTGCTACTAGCAAGCTAGCCAACTGTGTTGCATTTATTCTCTAGTTAGCTAGCTTCTGCATTGCATATTTATCTACAGCAAAGTTAGCCATTTGGTTGACAGACATCACATGTAGTTGAGAGCTAGCAGAGGCTCCACAGATTTAGCTACCTAGTGAGAAAGAACTGACCTCAGCTCTGGCTACTAGAGATTCTTGAATAGTTCAAAAAGATGGAAAACGTAAGCAAAAATATCTTAGAGGAACAAATTCATTTAACACGCTACTGGCTAAAGTTACTTACCACAGAACAATGACACTAAAGTGCATCCACAGTTAAAAGCTTCATGATGCATGTACTTGGTGGTAGGTAAAGGGTTTAGGATAAATTATGATAGTATGTTTTTAAAATACTCTATAGTTTGTCATAGCCCATGGCATCAAATGGTGAGTAAACAATGACAGAGGGGCAAAATTGTGCACCACCTTGTTTTAAAGATGAGCATTGAGTTTGTAGGCACTCTGAATACTTTTGCATACATATTTGCATAGTAATATTCACAAATACAAACCAGACAGCTGCCAGCTCATGGGCCCAGTGTCGCTGTCTGCAGACAAGGTATCTGACCTTGGCCATCGGTACTTTGTAAAGTTCATGATAAGCTAAAGCAAACAATAGTGTTTACAAGGCTACTTTTCACCAGTAGAACTTCCCTTTCCATCACCATGGAGACTGTACATGGCTAAGTATAGGCACCAACAGAGACCCGCAAGGGATAATTTAAGATTAGGAAATTTGGAGACAAAACATTTTTCAGTAAACACTCAAAATATGGTTATATGGTGATGAAAGGACAATATATTCCCTTAGTATCTTGTGTACACCCCACTCTCCATGAACATGCGTGTGCAAGGGGAACAATTTGCATGTTCATAGTATGATCTTGGGTCTTGTGGGTATGGTGCTCAGGCTGTGATGAACACACCCCTCTATTTCAGCCCACCATACTTACCAATGACAGCCGGTTCCAGGTCCACAAACACAGCCCTGGGCACATGCTTCCCAGAGCCAGTCTCACTGAAGAAGGTGTTAAAGGAGTCGTCCCCGCCACCAATGGTCTTGTCACTCGGCATATTGCCGTCAGGCTGGATGCCATGCTCCAGGCAGTACAGCTCCCAGCATGCATTGCCAATTTGCACTCCTGCCTGGCCCACGTGGATGGAGATGCACTCACGCTATGCAAGCACACACACGATGCAGGAAAGGGAGGGGGGAGAAAAACAAATCCGTTAAAGTGGGTGAGCTTACCCACCACCGTCGGCTCCAGGTCCACGAATATGGCCCTGGGAACGTGGCGGCCTGAGCTCCCTGTGTTGAAGAAGGTGTTGAAGGGGTCCTGCCGGGAATTACGCCCTGCTGCCACCTCCTGCACCACCCCATCAGGCCCCACCCCGTGTTCCAGACAGAACAGCTCCCAGCATGCATTGCCAATCTGCACTCCTGCCTGGCCCACATGGATGGAGATGCACTCTCGCTGCGGGCCAACAACAACAGCATCACAACCTCCCCTCCGAAGAGGGAGGGGATTTAGTGAAAACTCAAAATGGCGTCCAACTGAAAAAATGCCTCTAGTCAAATCAATATTTGGTTGAACTGCAGACAAAGAGGACACGAGGCATGACGACAAAATTTATGATTAACAGTGGGGAGAATTATTGGGTACAATGGTCATGTCATGTGGTTGGACTTCACACCATGTCCAGTCATAAAAGTGAGGTGAAAAGAACATGACATCAGTAACGGCATGCCAAAACTGTCTCAGCTATATTATTCTGAAATCATCATCAGCTCCTTTGAAACACATACAGGGTGACATGTAATTCTTATCCAAGTAAGGGATAATACTAGATCATTTCATAATTACCAGCATTTTAAAAAACAAAAATGTGGGGGGGGGAGGGAAAAGACGGGAAAACTAGTCCTGAAACTGTGACCTTCAACATATAGTCAATGGTAAAACTTCCTGCCTCCATTGTGCCGTCCGATAGGCAGCCCTCCAGTGAGTGGACGGGAGGGGGGGGGCGTTCTGTTGCGCTTGCAGACGCAAGGCAGGAGCGATTCTGGTTACGAAACCACAATTCTTTCAAGAGGCTCAAGGTCCGTTCCATTCCATTCCAAAACGGTATGTGTGAGCAATTGGGTAATAACTGTACCCGGGAAACGCATAGAACAATTTAAACAAAAGCATCAGGAAAAAAAAAAGTTTGCATGATTTGAAAAAACTGTCACGCAAATTTAGTCATCCAAAAAAAAAAATCGGAAGACAAAACTGGTTTTCGAAGGAAGCGCCGCCAATTCAAAACCACCGAAGGTACTTGGCAGCGGGAGGGGGGCAACACCTATCAATCCGGTTTTAGCCTATTCTGACTGCACATTTGACAAAAAAAAAAAACACGCAGGCGAGGGGCGGAGTTTGTCTTGACAAAGAGGATTTTTCTGGTCTTCACACGAAGCAGACAGGCGTCCCCGTCAGCACATGTCCGGATTTATAACCTGTTGGGCACGCTCGGACTCCCAAGCATTTTTTTTTTGGAATTTACTACACCCGAATAGCAGCTACAGCTTTTACATAAAATTGAGACTACAAATACCTGATAGGTTGTTTATACTAAAGGCCGAACTAAATAAAAGGACTATAAAAATATGCAGATGTATTAACCATTTTACCCATATCTTACATTAGACAAGCGCCAATATTGTATTGTAAAAAAACATCGACGGGTACCATTTCTCGGAGACGTTTTCGTTGTTTCAAACACTCTTCCTAGCAGTAGGTTTTTTTTTTTTAAACACACCATGGCCATTCAGGTAGAGCTTGTCAACTGCAGTATTCGCGACGTGAAACGCAGGACTTATAGGAAATGAACGTAAGAGGAGCCAGCTGCGGTTACCCTCCCCCATGTGCCTCCCACCTACCCTCTTCCTCTACACCCGAGGCTAACGTGGGCCTCTTCGGAAGATTCCTTAAATTCCTGCAGTGCACAATAAGAATACACCTCACCCAAATGACACACAATAACTTTGTTCTTCGGAAATGGGGAAAAAAAATTACAACAAATCTTTAACAACACCTTGCCGGAAGGAAACATTCACTAAAGAAACTGCTCTTCCAGTTTTTAAAGTGCGACTGTTAAAAGGAAAGTAGCCCAACTAAAGTGACCTACGTTTACACCTGGCATGTAACATTTTTATCATTACAAAACTAACAACTATATAAGAGTTGGCAGACATCATGCGGAACTTCAAAGAAAAAGTTACATTTTAAAATGTAACCTACCTTTGGCGCCTTTTTAAATGAAGACAAAGAACGATTTAAAAGTTTTTAAAACCATACACAGAAACTTACCATTTTTTTCTCTATGGGTTAAAGTGGGTAGTTTAACTTGTTAAATTACTTTTTAGTAATTTATTGTAAATTGTGTCTTTGGTATTCTAAGCTCCGTCGACTTCAGACGCGCAACGGGTCCCCGCCAACACAGCAATGTCACGGCAGTGCACTAAGAAGTACTTATATACTGCTGTTGGAACTGTCCGCCTGCGGAGCGCTACAATTGGTGGAAGTCAGACGAGACTGAGAACCCGAGGCTCTTATTGGTACACGCGTGAAATCTCATTTTACGATTTTACCGGTTGCTGCGGGTGAACTATTGAAGATTTCCATGAAAATTTCACTTTTAATGATTGCATAATCATTTGACACGAATCATCCAAAGACTCTATTCCAGTAGTGGGAGTAGGCTATGCCATACTTTTGTACAGTTTGGGGTCAGTCTGGCGTGAAGACCACAGCTGGGTGTAGGCGTAGATAAGAGGTATGTTCCAAATTCAAAATCGCTTTGAAGTGCGTGGTTTGTGGGTTGCCAATCACTTTAAAGTAGGCCTATTTTTAAAAAAAGCGGTTCAAAAACTTACCTGGCGAGTAACTTGTCCCAGCAAGAAGGCGCCGTTTTTCGCTATGATTTAGCTGAGAAAAAGACCACTCCGTACAGATTTATAGCTGTGTTAAATTTAAAAGAAGCAAACGTGTGCAATACAAACATAGCTGCAAGAACCGAACAACTAAAGTCAGTGTGTAGATGGCGGACGTTTGCAGTCGTTAGACTTCCTCACCTTAGTACGACAGTAAAGGTCTTTTTTTTTTTTTTATAAACCCTTTCACAAGTTCGCATTACGGTGCTGTTTGAATTCTGCTGAGTCAACACTGCTGCACAACCTCTATGGTGTGCCTTTTTTCTCGATTGACTTCATGGCATCAGTTCTGATCTCGTGGAGATTAGTTCAGAAGTACTCTTTACCAGTTTTAGATTTGTCTTCGTAGTTAGCACGGCATTAAAACTGCATTCATCCATTGTGTCTAATTCACCTATCCTTACAGCTCTGCTTGGATAACACTAGACAAAAAATGGCTGAGGCATTTGAAAGCAAAACAAATATTGTTGTAAAGTCAGAATAATAACATTAACGGATTAGCCGTTATCTATCTGTAATAGACACACAACCCAACAATGACATCAAGCCCAACAATGAAAACCCAAGGGTCATAAAGAATTCTATAACCTCTTGCATAAATATGGCTGAACATCTTTTGACATTCACCATCTATATACTGTGGTTAATTGTAGTTTTGCTTGTATGGTTCTTGTGTGAACTTGATTGTATATTTTTGCAGTCACATGACAAACTGCACAACAGGCTAATGGCCTGTTTTAGATGTGTGCAGACACTCACATACAGTCTTTGTATTTTATAATAAATGACTTGGATGTATTCCCTTTTCGTCCCCTTGTGTTACTTTCCCTGCAACCACAAACAAATGTTTTATTTAATCATATTTTTAGATCCGATTGAAGGATATGCATTATGGCAGTTATTGTGAACTGCAATATTTTTCACAAATAAATCAACAAAATGGGTGCATGCACCTTTTTTAAACTGCCTGAGATACTTACCTGCAGACAGCATCAGCGACAGTTTGCTTTCATGCATCCAGGAAAGCGTAGGCCACTGTTTATAGTGAGATCATGCTCACATGAATAGTGTGATGTTTTTTCCCATGAGGCTTTGCTGCACACGGGCTGGCGCTCCCGTCTATGCTGAGCTCACTAGCAGAACACGCAATGTATAGGAATATCTAAACACTGCTTGGGTGGCGTGACACTTCCTCCTGGTTTTGGTCAGGTGGAAGGCATGTGCTTCTCACCTTGGATTAAGTGTGCAAAATGTCCTCCTAGCGAATAAGTATGTGCCAAGAGAGGCACTTGCAGCCCCAGGAGATCAGAATGTGACTACCCTGGCCGTAAATACCCTCTAACATACATTTTAACAGAGGCGGACAGTAAAGTAAAAAATATACTGTCCGCTAGCACAGAACACGGAGATCCAGAATAAACATCTCTGTTCGCAGATGTGGTTAAGCTCTGCCTGCCCTCGTTTCCTCTTGAGAAACAATGTCTCTCTATCTGGGTGTGGTGGTCCTGTCTGAACATGGTACTGTGGAGCCAGCATTGCTACCTGAATTTGATACTGCCCTATATTGCCTCTCTTCAAAGCAACATTGTTCCCCACTGTTATGTGGCTCAATCTCTATATTAAACAACTGCATGGAATTCTTTTCTTTGAGCAGCACCAGTGTCGACGGCCGCAACACAGACGGGCTCAGTCTGCCCACAAACTTCAGCCTAATCAACATCTGGAAGTACTTCAAAGCTGCTGGCAAAGGAAAAATCCCCTTACATATACAAAAACAGCACCTCAAACATAACTACCCTGTATGTGTACTCATAGACAGTTGAAAACAAATGGTAAGATTTTAATCCTGTTTGATTGAAACTAACTTCTCGTTTTCAGCAGAGCACTGATACAGACTAGTTTGGGGTGAGACAACTGGAGGGGTGGGGGAGCGAACAGTAGTGGACCAGGGTGAAAGCATTCACACCGGGAACCAGACTGAACCTGGACTGAACTGGGCCAATTTTTCTGGACCACCGCAGCATTGCTTTTATTGTGCCCCTGCCTCTATGACAGAACTGCAGCTCTACAACCAGACCAAGGAGCCCAGTTTGTAAGGTAAGGGAAAATATAACCAGGCGTTGCAGCTTGAGCATTCTACACAGTAACTTAGGTCATAGGATACATTCTCTGTTAATGCAAGTTCTGACTGTTGACTAGCTCATATTTATTAAGAGTTTCTGTGAGGAACAGTGACTACACAATTGCGGAGAGGGAAACTGCAGGTAACTGCCCCCAGATGGAAAATAAATGGCAAACACAGGCACTTCTTGAGCTTACGATGGAGATCTGTTTAAAATGTAAGCACTATGTTTTTTATTACTCCTGTACATCATAATTAGTTTAAGCTGCCCTGCCAGTCGAGCTGCCCTTCAGCAAGAGATAAAAGCTAGAAATGGGGATCTATGTACTGTCTCTGCCTCAAGCCTCACTGGACATGCCCAGTGTCTGTTAATGTGCTCTTAGGCCTGACTGGCCCTCCGTGGCACCACATAGGTAATTCCAACCTATGGACCCAATCTCACACTCCATAAAAAGGATGGTTGTGCCATCAGTGCAGTTAATTCCTGACTGATGTGACATCCGTTCTACTTCTACCATGTAACGTAAATGTAAAGGTAATGTTCTACCACTAATTATTGTGTACACTTTACTTGGGCGTTACTCGGGAGTTACAGAAAAACTAAGAAAGCCTCCAGGATTGGACGACAAGTAATTTTCAAACTTGAATTAAATGGGACCAGCATTAGCGTATGAATGTATAAAATGACATGCAGTCATAGTAACATATACATCAAAGTCAGCGCTTTATTTCAGTTAAAGAAATGTACACAGACTACTACCTCTTTGTTTCTCAGTGACCGCACACTGACTTAAAAAAAATACACTGCGTTTACCCAGTTAATCACAGCCAAACCAGATATGACTGACACTGTATTCACACCCATAATAGCACGACAATCACAACAATCTGAGGGCAAGTGGCTGGGGCTCTCCCCCACACAAAGGCCCAGAGACGAGGGTGACCTCCCCGCTCTATGAAATGTGGCAGATGTAAGGCTGGAGCGGCACTTCTTCCATCTTGGGGTTCGTCACAGCAGTAGAAATAATGCACTTTGAGGGCGGGTCGCTGCATGGGCGGCCATAGCAACGACCCCCGCCCAGTTCACACTGACGACAGCCATGCATGGAGGGTGATGGGAGACAACTTCTCAGGAGTCATGACCTTTGACGAGGAGATAAAAACAACGCCCACATCCACATCTCTAGCCCCTTCCTTCCTTCTGACAGGGTAAGGGGGGTATCTCTTAGAGGCAACTGAATTCTACACAGGCAGACTCCACAGGGTGGCTGGTGGGAGAGGACACTGGGGTTGGGTGTTGGCAGGTCTCTCTGGCACAGCTGGCAACCTGTGTGGTGAGACCCTCCACCACTCCCATCCCAAATACAGGGCATTCAACCAGACTGGCTTGTCCCTTAGTTGCCATCACCGCTCCCCCCCCTCCTCGTCCTCCTCCCACCTGCCACAGACAGCGCAGGAGACGTAGGGCGCGGCTCACTTCTCCCGCAGTACACACACCCCAGCATCACAACGCTGGGTTGCCATGGAGGTGACAACCTCCCAGCTGTCAATCACTGGATCATAACATTCAATGCTGCTGAGGAGGGAATTCCCATCATACCTAGGGACAGAAAGAGGCAGAAACAAGAGAGCGGATTGGGTTTGAAGTGCTGTGAGTGCAACAAGGAGAGGGGTGCAGGCAAAACGCTGCATCTTAAACAGCCAGCACAAAAACAACGCAGGAAAAAAAGAAGGTCCCCAGTATAAAAACTTGCAGACAAAGACTACTATGTGGTAAAAATCCAGGTGCGCAAATGGAAAAGGCAGAAATTCAGTCACAAGTCATAAAAAAGCACACTCATGCCTACTATTCAAGCTGTAAACACAGGAACAAGAAATTAATGTTCTGAGTGCTGAGACCTATTTGAGTGCTACAACAATAAAAGCCATGTTTTTGGAAATTATTTTCATTAAACTTTTTGTAAATAAAAATGGCAAATAACCTCAAAACCTAAGGAACTGGTGATTTGAGGAGTTATATAAATACCTTTCTTTAATGGGTAATAACAAATAACAACTGTACTCTGCCAGCTTGCTAGGGCACATGCTCTCCCCTGAGAGGAATCTGTGTGTAGTATTCTAAGTGGGCGGGATGCAGCTTTACCCAGCAATGGCGTAGAGCCGACCGCGGAGGACGGTGGCTCCCACATAGCAGCGGGGGGTGGTCATGCTGGCCACCGTGGTCCAGTAGTCTGTGCGGATGTTGTACACCTCCACAGAGGCCAGGTGGGCAGTGCCATCGAAGCCACCCACCACGTAGATGTGGTCATTGAGCAAGGCCACCCCAGCCCCTGCAACATCAAAATGAGGGAGCCAATCAGGAGAGCCGCTCTGAAAACATCCACCAGCCAGCTGGCTAAAGCAGGGCGTGCTTACCCACCTGAACGTTTGGTGGCCATGGGGGTGACGTTCGTCCAGTGGCCCGTGTGCGGGTCGTACCGTTCCACCGAATTCAGGATGTTCAGCCCATCGTACCCACCTGATGTCACAAAGACCACACACCACATTTCAGACACGCCACCCGTGTCTCTGACCAGCACTGACAATGTAGTACGCCCACCGCCCCCACTTACCCAGGCAATAGATCAGCCCGCTTGCCACCACAAGGCCAGCTCCCTCCCTTGCTGTCTGCATGTCTCCCAGCATGCTCCACTGGTCGATGTTGGGGTCATACCTCTCCATGCTAGTATGGCGACGGCTGCCATCGAACCCCCCTGCCACATAGATCATATCTGCAGGCAGACACACACAGACCACGCATGAACAGGTGACCAGAAATCTCATTCCTGTCCACTTACATCTGTCAAATAAAACACTCATAGTGTTCAGCTCTACATATTTGCACTTAGCTACTCCAAAGTCTAAAAAAGACTATTAAGCAGACTCCCTTCTCCTGACCAACTTGCATATGATCCCTTTGTATAGCTGGATATTTACTGAGAAGAACTGCGTTATGTTCCTTGCTCAAGGCACTACAACAGCAGAGGTGGGAACTGAACCAGCAAAGTCTAGGTTACCAGATGTGCATTTGCCGATGCAGCAGAGCATTATTCAGGCATGGCTACCTACCGCCCAACGTGGTGGCCCCCGCCAGGCCGCGGCGCACGTTCATGGTTGCCACGGTGTACCAAACCCCGTCCTCGTCTGCCGTGTAGTCCAGACACTCCACCGAGCTGAGCCGCGAGCGGCCGTCGTAGCCACCAATAACGTACACCCGGTCGTTCAGCGAAACCGTGGCCACGTAGCGCCTCTTTCGAGCGATGTTCTGCAATATCAAGACCACCACTTCAGAGCTGGAAAACCCAACAGTGTACGGTCCTCACCACACAGGAATCAAGATGCAGTCCTGTGTATAAGCCCATGTAATGTTACCTGTTAGCTTAAGGGGTAGAAAACCTTATGCTAACAGGAAGAGGCTGTGGAAATATGACTAGACCTCGCCTTCTGGTACCCACAGGGAGGAAGCTCCACTCCTGAGTCTTTGGGTCATATTTCTCCACAACATCGATAGGGGACTGCTGGCTGCCAAATCCTCCAATAACCAGGAGGACCTCTTTGGCCCCTGAGAAGAGAAAGGGTGACATTAACGCCCTCCATGACAAAGCTTCTTCCAGAAGTACCAAATGAAACTCTCTCTCTCTCCCTCTACATACACATATTTTAAAAATAAACATATAAACCTTGTTGAGCAAAAAAATCTTCTGTCACTCTAGACAGTGCTGCCTTATAAATGCACATGTGTATATCTATGTGTGAGTGTTTGCGTGTATGTCCTTGGAGTGGAGGACAGTACCTAGTCGGGCTTGGGTTCGAGGGCCCTGCATTTCACTCCTTAGCTCTGGTCTCAGGTGGAACTTCTTGGCTTCATCCACAAGGTCCCGACAGGGCAGGCTGCAGCGAATGAGGGGCTGGAAAGGGGGGAGGGGCATTAAAACGGGCCTGCCTGTACATGCTGCAGCACAACGCTGCACAGGATTACACACGAGCAGAACTGTGACCGGTGGTGGGTGAAACCTGGTAGGTTCACGCACGGTCGCCCTCACCTCTGTGTCGATGACATCGGTGATGTAGCGCGGGGTGAGCAGGGGCATGCGCACGTACTCCAGCATGTCTGGCAGGAAGGGCTCTCTCTCCTTCCTGTTGTGCTTGACCCAGTTCAACACCGCTTCAAACACAGGCTCCTCAGAGTCCACCTGCTCACACACACACACACACGTGCGCACGCACGCACAGACACGCGTCCTGATCACCTGACTGGTCATACACTTCTACATACATACCACAAGTGACAAAATTCACACGGAACCAACAGGAATGTCAAAGGGCCTCTGACACTGAGGCGGCGACATTCCAGTCCAAGAAAGATGCACTGTGCAGAACTGGCTGGTACCTACCTACATGCATTTACCAACACACACAGTTACCTGAACATACACTGACCTGGTAAAAATCTACTACGTGATACCCACTTTACTGAAACTGAACAAGTTTTTGGCAGCAGTGAATTCCTACAGCCTTGCCATAATGGGACAAGTAAAGAAATGCTGGTTAATTGTGGTCTGACAGCTCCAGACGTGAATGAACAGGGCAAATGTTTAAAATTGCCCAATAAAATGTATAATTTACGCTCTCACAACAACTGTGGGCTGAAGCAGACTTGAATCCAGATTTCGCCCCAGGACAAAAGTTGTGCTCCTTGAATTACATGTTTCAGAAAACACCATGTCTCTAGTCTGTGTCTGATTTGAGATACAGCCAGTTTGACAACGACAGGCCAACGCTCCTTCAGCTGGGGTCTGCACCACGTTTAAGCTCCGTGGCTGCAATCACATTTGCATGGGGCAACACGGGTGGCTGGGGACTGGAATTTCCAGAACACACAGCGACACTTTCATCAGGCACCTGGCTCCACTGCTTCACTGTGAGGAGTCAGCTAAACCGCAGAGGAGGCAGGGATCAGAGCGCCATTAAGTAAGATTACTGCAGGTTTGCGCTTGCAGCCCAGCGCATTCATTTGTCTGCACTTAAGATCTCCCATAATTTTGGGTTTTCCACAGACCACTCGAGATGTGTGATTAATTCCCCATCTCTCTCCAAAGGATTGCCTTATTTGGACACCCTTATCCTATGTACATTTTTAACCCTTTCCATGTTGCTGGCAGCATCTTAATACCAGGGACCGTTGCAAATGTGTAAATGATGTCAGTAATTCCTGTTGCGCACCCCTAGGGGGTGCCGTACCTGGATCTCATCACATTTGATCAGCTTCTCCACCTCCTCCTGGCTGAGCAGCATGAACTCCTCGTGCTGCACCACCTCGGGGAAGTGTTTCTGGGAGAAGAGCTCTGCCGCCTGCATCAGGTCCAGGCAGTTGTGGGTCTCAGCGAAGTCCCGGATGCCCAAGCAGTTTGACGGGTCCAGCTGGCTGTCCAGGAAGTCACAGCATGCTCGCTTAACACCTACATCGCCACCGATGGGAACAGGGATGTATTACACATAAGGACACGGCACGTACTTGCATGAGGTACACACACTCTGTGAACACACATAATGTATATGCCACATCAGGCTAGTGCTGTCTCCACGAACGCACAGGCCCTTTTGAGAAATGCAACTAGCCATTAAACCCTCCAGAGAAACTGCCTGACCGCATCTACACCAGTGATGTTACAACCAGTGGCAAAGACAGATCCAAAAGGCTATCAACAGTTTGTAGTGGACAGTGAAGCTGTTCTGCTTGCGACGGTTAGCCTCACAACTCCCAGTGCAGCCAACAATCATCTTCTTGCTAAGCAGAAGCACACACAGAAAGCAAACAGATAGCAGAACGCACAGACACAATCTGAGACACTTGCAGCAGCTGACTGCAGTTGCTATGCTGTGGGATCCAGGCTCCGTTTCCAAGGTTACCTTTTAGCTGCAGCAGGCACGCAGCGGGCAGCAGTTCCTGCACGTTCTCGACTGTGACCAGGACCGTTTCTGTGTACACAAAGTCCAGCAGGATCTCCATGGTGGACGCTGTTAGCCCCTGGATGTCTACGAGAGATTTCCCTTTCTCCGACAGCTGCTGAAATCACAAGGGAATGGGTGCGTGAGAGTCCAAGAGGAGAGGTGCAGCACAGAGAACGCAGGGGGGAAACTGACCAACTGGAGGTTCCATTGGAATATCATAATTTAGCTGGTTAGCTTCAAGCAAGACTTTGGTCATGAGCAGCGCTCACCCATACATGGGTTACATACATGATACAAAAATAATATATATTTTATATATATATATATATATATATATATGTATGTATATGTGTGTGTGTGTCTATGCACAAAGCATTTCAAAATAATCACATGACAAAAAAGCACTCAACATACACAGACTGGCGGTATGATTAACAGTACGCTGTACCAATGTTGAATATTTCCGCACAAATATGATGACTATCATGCACCTAACACTGACAGAAATAAAGAGAAATTAAATTAGGCAGACAGCAGAGGTGCCAAACTGTGAGAGAGAGCTGTGGGCATTACACAATCCGTAAAGATCAAGCCACATTTGCAATTAGGCTAGTGACTGAAATAACCACAAAAGAGACGGATATATTAACTGGATGGAGGAGCTCTATCTGTTATTCCTGAAGTAACGCAGAAGGGATAGCGAGAGGTCCTTGTAAGGGATGCAGTGTGTATACTGCTCATGCACTGGACATGTTCTCCAAACCTACAGTGATGTTTTTTCGGCCATGCTTTGGGAATGTTCGGAAGGATGACTGCACTATTGCACACCAGCTCCCTCTAGTGGGAATATCAAGACAAAAACTCTATGTCAAAGCTTTATTTATTTATTTGTTGGTTTGTCTGCACATACACAATGCCCTCATACTGTCGTTTAAGTGTATATCAGGGCCATTCAACTAGTTAATTCCTAGTTACAAATAGTATTCATCACAATTTGCATTTGCTTACACTTCCAGCCAGCACAACATTATTCTGTAGGTCCAGAACACTAGCAGTCCAAATAAATATAATCCGCTTTTCTCTTGTTAAGCTGTTAGTTAAGTTTCTTGATTTTTATTGACTGAGGACTGACATATTCATTTTTCAGCATTGTTTTCACTGTTTAATATACACTTACCAGTTGTGAACTGATCTACCACTCAAGCAAAACATAGGTGAGGCTGCTTTATTTTGAAGGTGATAAATAATGCTGTGCATATTTTAAGGGAGTGACACCTGTTTTATTACTAAGAACTGGAAAATGTTTGGCCCACCTGCAACATTGAAAAAAATCCTGGCCCCCATGGATAAAGTAGTTAAAGCCTGGTGTATATAATTTCAGCTAGGTCCGTCCCATTCTATTTCTGAGCACTGACCTTTAACTCACACTCATCCTCAATGATCTCCTATTGAAAAAGCCCACCACTCCCTCACAAACCCCACACCTAAAAACACCTTTGTCACCAACTACAAACAAAGGATTCCACACCCAGTGCTTTTTCTAAAGCTATTTAGCCAATTTCAATTTCTGCCGACACATCTCTGCTCAGGCCTCCAGCTCACAAACAGCACCTATATAATGGTTTGTTACTTCAGCATATTGTGGGAAAATATTCCCTCATCAATGTGAAATGACAGTGCCACAACATCATGCTGATAAAACTATAAATTAAGCCATCGTGGAAAATGGACAACAAAGGCCTGTTTTGGAGAGTGCTGTCTGTTCCAAACCTGTTATGTGCCACTGTAAGACATTATTCCTGACTACTGAAGCTGAGGGAGCATGCAGCTGATCACAGTGACCTTGGCTTGTTCTTTGATAAATACACAGCAGTACCCATTATAATTAGTATTTAACACACACACCTACTTGAACCTTGCAAGTATGTATATGACACAGAATCCCATGAAATGTGTTTGGTTTACATCCCATGGTTGGGACTATCTGGCCCTAATAAAAACAGCCCTTTGAGGGTGTGTTTTATTTTGATTTTATAAAAGAACAACTCTGGACTCAGTTTACACAACCCTCCCAGTGATGGTGGCCATTATTTTCGACCCGAGGAACTCTCAGCACATGAGACTGTGCCTGGAGAAAGTATCAAGAGGACTGTCTGTGCCCATCGGCCTAACATGTTGAGTGCTCCCCTTTTTTTTTACCCCAGACCCCTCAGGGAGTGCTGGGGATGGTGGCGTGAGGGGTGGGTTGTTTTGACACGGTTACCTCACTGGTGAACATGGCACAGAAGTAGTCGCTACAGGCAGCCAGGACGATCCGGTGGGCGGGGAAGTCGGTGCCCTCCACCCTCAGGGTGATGTCGCAAAGCGTGTTGCTCTTGCGCAGGGCGTTCATGGCGTTTAGGATGGACTTGGCATGGGAGTTGGTCATGATGTCTTTGGGAGCCATGGCAACAGGAGGGAGGGGCACAGGCTGTACCTGGCAGAGAGACTGACCAGCGTGACCCACACAAAAGAAGATCCTCTGCATTTCAGTGAGCTGCTGGACGCTCTGCCTCGAGCTCGGAGTACTGTTCTGTCTCAGACTGTCAGGGTTATTAAGGCCAACAGTAAATACAAATCAATATAAGACAAAGCACAATATGCCAGAGTTGGGTAACTGAACTGCAAAATCAATGACCAGTCAATTCCCAGCCCAGGGTAAAACCTGCCAAAATTAGTTGCCCCATATCGTGCATTGCCTGAAGATAAACTGAAATGCTTCACACTTCCTGGATTGCAATTGTCCTTTCAGAGGCTATATTCTCAGAATGACAGGCACGTATATTATCATTTTAGCAATTCAAAGTGCATGTGTTGAGCATTAAAGACGCGACTACACTTGCTTGACTGTTGAGACCAAGAAGCGTATACGGAATGTATCACTTTAAACCAAATGACACGGTGTGGCTGGACACCAGCAAGGTTTCAGCTATGCATCAGCATTATTTCGCAATACTGCTGCTGTCTTGAATCACTAATGACGAATATGTACACAAATAGCCAGAACAATAAATACTATAGTTTCAGCATTAGTCAACTGACTTAGCGAACGTAATTCCTGTGTGTTGCTATTATTCGGAGTAATTGCCTGGTTAGCCGACTAGCTACGGTTTACTAGCAGGATTTTACCAACACAACTCACCAATACTTACATAGCTAGCTATCTACCTATTTAACCAACTCGCCAGTAAACAATTTAGCTAGTTCGTATCTCACACATATCGCAAAAACACTGCAGTACACGTCCAATGTAGCTCAGTAGCTGGCTAGCGTAGGTTTACTATCTAACCCATACATAATAATAGTTTCTAGGTCTAGCTTGCTAGCTGGACCCTGTGCTTACAGCAAGCGACGCACACAAACGTAATACAGCTAATAAGCTATGACAGACCGACAAGCTTGCGTAGTCGAAAGTCAATAAATACGGTAATGCAATTTACCCACAGATTGCAGCGGTCAGGACACTCCGGTGTATTGCGGTTACAGCAGCCGAGGATGGCACTCCATACTCCTGTGCGACCGCCACTCCGACCGCTCCTGGTTTTCTTCTGCAGGCCTATCTAGCTGGCTAGTTACGTTAGCAAGCTAGCATGGACGGTGAGGTTAGAGTACCTTAAACAATAAATGAAACTAACCAACAATTCGAGCCCACAATTTTTATTCTGAAAAAATACATGCAACGTTCAATGCGTAAATACTGTTTGTGCGGAATTCGCGCAGGCTTTCTCGGTCAACTTCGCTTTCCCTGAGGGTAATGCGCCCAGGTACCACCAGCCGCAAGCGCAACACAATTAGTACGTCACACACTGCGCGAACTCGAGAATTCCATCGTTCGGGAACGCGTATCGCTCTGAAAGGAACCTGTGTTGCAGCTCCAAGAAAAAAACACAAGTATTTGGTTGAAATATTCCTGTAATGACAAAAAATAAAACACTCCAAATGTTTATGGCTTTATGTTGTGTGAGCAGATGGGTTGCGTGGCATTAGTGGGTTACGAAATGGACTCTGGTCACGGACAGGCAGAGGCAGCGAGTTTCTTCTTGAGTGGGAATTGTCATGTGATGTTGCTTGAGGAAGTCGGCAAAGATTTAAATCTAAGGTAAAGGGTCAAATCTAGCTCAAATCTTCAGTTTTAAACAGCGTGTAATTGTTTATATCCAAAGTCCGTGTGTCCAGTAGCTAATGCGTTTAGAAAAAGAAACTTAACCAAGAGATCAATAATTGCACATCCCTGCAAATTTAAGATCATATTTTAGGATTGAGGTAAAACTCCACACGGCAGCGGACTGAAAGGTGTTAACAGGACGTTGTTATTCGATTAATGTCTCCTGTTGTTCAAATCCAGTATGAAAATGTGAGAGTTGTGGGCCGCAGGGTCCAAATGGCACTGAAATGTTAAAACATGGGAGTATAATTCAGCATATTTACGATGAAAATATTAAGTCAAACACATTGTTGCACATTGGATGCTGAGTGAAGTGGGAGCTGGGGATGCTAAGACAATCTTTCTCAACTAGTAGATTAGTCCCTCATCACTGATAAACAACATAGTTATATCCTCTGGCAGCCTTTTAACTTGTCTTTCATAATCAACATGGACAACATTAAAATTCCTTCACAGGTATTAGGAAGGTGAGCGTAACAATGGAAATTCCAGTGAGTAACAAATTTAGCAGACACAGATTCTTATTTTTAAGCATTGTTAAATATTTAATATAACATTTTACATTTAGGTGGACAGGGCATCTCAGGAAATGGATGATCATTGATCTACAGAAAAGGACACAACACCAGGTCATGAATGCACAGAAACCATTTAGTCTATGTTAGCACCCAACCTAAAGCAGATTTCAAAGGGAAAGAAAAATACCTGTTTTATATGTACAGCAGCTGAAAAAGCTAATTGATGTGTGTCATTGATCTTTTCTTGCTTTGTAAATCAAGAGAAAAGAATGAAAGATAAAAAATAACATCAACAGAAAAAAACACCTCTAAAAATCCAACTTAAGCTGACCTAGTTTCATACATTCTTGAACAGATTTTGCCCTGCATCTTGGTGTTTAATACTGAACCAGGCCATTAACAAAGTTGCTCCCATTTTATTTTCTATTTCCATTAGCTTAAGGCACAGGAATACTACAGGAAAATATTGGAATTTAATTGATTCTACATGATATTAAACATTGTCAGACATTAGCTGTGTTGTTCATTGCTTCGTCAAAGTTAATGATACTAAGTCACAATTTACTTCACTATGGACACAGATCAGGCGAAGAGCAGTGTTTTGCACAACACAATACAATTATGTTGCCCACCAGACATTACTATTCAGCAAAGTTCAGATTGTATATGCTTGAGAAAGTCTTAAAAAGGGAACTTTAAAAGATCCAAGAATACATCCATTTAGATGAGCGTGACCCTTACACCAATACAGCAGCTTCAAAGTCGAACAAGACACGCGTCTTATATTTTTGATTTTGATATTTCATTAGGGCGCTTTCTATGCATAAATCTAAACTATTATTATGTATGGTACTAATATCAACAATATTTCCTGCATTTTCGCATGTTTTGACTTCACTATCACTGAGCCTTGTCGTTTAAAAATTGGCCGCAGACATGGTGGAATCACCCCCCCCCCCCCCTTTATAAACCTCACAGTTCGGTGACATCAATATAATCTTCCTGTGAGTGAATCTACATTGGGCCCCTGCTCTGATGTGCTACAAGTTCTCTGTGCTTTGTCGTGTCGCACACACACACACACAAAAGATCTTAGTGACGAGGCTGCTCTTCCCAACAAGTCAAGGCTACACCTTTGCAAACTCACTTTGAGTCTATCAGCTTGTTTCATCCTGACGACTACCAAAGAGGGGAAGAGACGGAGGGGGTGGGATGATGCTGCCTGCTGCAGTATGGGACCCAGTGCTCAGGCCTTGTGCACTTTCACCTATCGCAGCATCATTTCACTCCACAATCCTTCCCAAAAGGCCCCCTTTTCCAGGAGCTCATAATGACAAAGCTGAAATTATAACTCAGACAACAATCAATCAATCAATCAGGGATGTCACAGAGGGATGAGAGCTTATTACACAGATGCCTTAAATGGCCTTGCTTGAGGTCAACTTCATGTGTGTTTTTTTTTTTTTTTACCCCCATGTGGCTTTGCTTCCCATTTTAAAGTGGCAATATGGCTATCATCTCATCCCTCTGTTTCAGACCCCATTCTGAAAAATATGAATTTTGAAGTAATTATAAATTAATAAAAACTTCTGATTATGAGGAATGACTGAAGTCAGGGGGGTGGTGGGGGTTTGGAGAATGCCCCTGTTCTCTATACTAAGCCACCCAAGAATCACCAAGCACCTGCTGGACCAACCAACTCCCACCCTCTATCATCCAGTCAAATCCATCCAACTTGTTCTACAGGAATTACAGCAGCATAAAGACCCCAACCCTAGTAGTAATACATTTCTATAGCTTTGTAGAGTTATGTAATAATTTAACTCTTCCCCATTCAACAGTGACCACCTCAGTTAGGCAGAACTACCTGGCTCACCCCCAGCAATGGGCTTTGATGCAATCACTGCCTTTTCACCTCAGACTTCCCAATAAACAGTTTTTTTAACTGCAGGTAACCATTATACCTTCATCCCTCTCCTTTAGTGAGCCAGACCGGGATTTTAGAGGTCACCAGCCCCTAAAGCAGCCTTTTATAGCGTTTGCTCTGCTGCTGTGGATAATGCGGTCACACACCTTGAGGCGTCGCCAGTTACAATCCGTTTCTTACTGCCATTTCTGCAGTAGGACACAACTGATGAGCATATACCTGTACCTCACGTTTGTGCCGGAACGTGAAGGGGCGTAGTCTAATTTTGAGGGAAATGATTGGCATACTGTGGGTTGTGCTCATCAGTGAGATTGAGATCACCCACTGGCCCTGACTGAACTGCTTTTTCCTTCTGACTCTGAGGGAAGGCAGAGCAGGAGGAGCTGATGGGTAGGCCAGGGATGCAATACCTGCACTGGCAAATGACTCCTGAGCTCAAAAAACAGTGTGTTTGAGACCGAAAGCCACTCAGCTGACCACCTTCCCCTACCTCCCAGACCATGATTTGTCATGTGCCCTCTTAATCCCGCCCCTTTGACAACGTCCTCCAATCACAGGTCTTCCCCAGCCATGTGAGAGACAGAGAGACCTGTTTTACGGACTAAAACCAGGATGGTTGTCTTGAAATGTGCCTAGGAATGAAGAGGCAGCACAGTGACCCTTCCCCATCCCATCTCACTCACACTTAAGAGTGATGAGACTAGAACATGGCCAGTGTGTGGGGTGTGGGGTGTGGTGGGGGGTGTACGAGTTGCACACCACCCTGGGAGCAAGCACCACAGGCCGTGAGGCACAGGGACCGGGGGGGGGGTTAGCCATGCCGATGGCACGCTCCAAGTTCTTGGCGGCACTTGGGAAGGAGTCGGGTGCCAGGGGGCTGTCCTTGAGGTGGTGCGTGGGGGAGTGGAGGTGGAAGGGCAGGGGGGTGGGGGGTGGGCGCGCTCTCATAGCAGGGAGTCGTCGGTGCAGCCCCCTTCCAGCCCGTAGCGGAACTCCTGCAGGTTCGATATGCCGTAGAAGTGGATGAAGGCCGCTGCCACCACCAGGACGTGGAAAATCTGGTGAGATTGGAACTGAGGAGGGAGACAGCATGGTGAGAGGGGTGAAAAGACGGAAAGGGAGAGAAGGGTTCTGAGGCAAGCAGTATTAGTATCTTACCCAGATGTCACACTTGCCGGGGAAGTAGCGCTCTGGAATCCTGGCAGCATAAAGCCCCGCACCGGTGATGTACATGGCCCCCATCAGGTAAAACCAACCCATCTGGCCCACAGTGGTGGCCTTGACGAAGCCCTCGGCTATGGTGAAATGCATTGTGGGAACAATGCCGCTGAGTCCAAGGCCCATGAACACCCCTGTGGAGAGGAGCCATGAGGCGAAGGTGTGAGTCAAACAATGCAGTCCTGAACGTTTCACCACTGAAGTTGGGGGGGGGGGGGGGTTTGAGGCGCAGTGGACTGTACCTGCGCGGGTAGGCCTATGGCGGGGTGTGGAGAAGCGGTCCCACTGAGCCACGATGATGGCAGCGATGCCCAGCACACACACCACCGAGAGGTAGATGAGACGCGGCTGTGGGGAGCAATAGAAGGAGTAGTAGAGCCAGGGCACAAAGGAGCCCATGATCAGCAGGGCGATACCCGAGTAGTCCAACCTGGAAAGCAGGAGGACTGCAGTCAGATCCTCTCCCCCAAAAAACAGACACACAAAATAAACCAGCACCAGCATCCTCCATGCCATCAGACAGGCCTATATAAACTGGCATTGAACACAGAATCACAGTCATCCACACCCCTCTTTAAACCTTTTAATCCAGTAACATAGACATGAACTTGAGTGAATGTCCGCTGCTACTGTTTCCCTGCTCCAGTGTGCGGTACACCCTTTTGAACTCGAAAGTGTGGTTCACAATCCAATTAATTTCTTCAACCAAATAAGCCAAGGGATGCCTTTCCTACTGTGCCAAATGCCCGGTTTCGAAGAGTCTTTAATGTGGTTGACATGACATGACATGCAGAAAATAAACAAGAACTTGACAAACAATGTAAAAATGTCAAATGGTAAAAATTTAATTCTTCCTCTTTCCTTTTATGATCGTTTTTCTTGAGGAAAAGCCAGCCTCTGAAACTGGCTTAATATAGGTGCATGCAGAAAATAATTATCATAGTAATTTTGTAAATGTCCTTGTCATTATGTAAAATACTTTGTTACATGAATTCCTGCATAGCAATAATTCTGAGATTTCTTCTCTCAAAGTAAGAATGAATTAATTCCTCAAGTTCACCTCCTATATTTTTTCCACATCCATAATAAAAACGTGTTTGTACAGCAGACTGTAATTTTTTTGCGTTTGTCCCTCTCATTTTCCATGAAGAGTAAGTAAATGACATTTCAAACTGCTACACAACCTCAGGCCGTGAAAAAGCAGACATTCACTTCCACGCCCATTTTAGGCCATATACAGAGATTTCTTCTCTCCCTCAAGCTGTATTTAAGCAGTATAGACAGGAAACTTCTATGAAAAGATACTTGTTATATTAAAAATTACAGCTATTGTAGCTACCCAGCATGGCCCACCTATTAAAATGGTGAGAGGTCATTGTGCTCAGTTTTGTGGCAATTGTGCCTTCTGCAGACATACAGTTCATTATTTCCTCAATGATCCCTCAATCAGACACAAATGGAAAGATGATGAAAGAATTCTGTTCAAGATGAAAGAATAGATTTTTCATGGCAGGGTTCTAATCTGAAAGGTGCATTTCGCCAATAAGAAGTAATTGGGGTAATATAAAATGTTACTCTTACTGCACAAATTGACAGGCAACCAGGAAAAATCATTCCTACACATTCTCATTGTAAGACAAACGTTAAAATTAGAAATGGTGCCTCAACAGAGAACATTTCCTGCACTGTAACGTCTTCAACTGAGACAACAATTCACTGAGACGGCCCAAAAAGGACGGAGTTGGGCAGGAAGGTGGGTCCTACTTGGAGAAGGTGCGGGACACTTTCTCGGAGTGACAGTACACGGTGTGGAAGAGCCAGGAGAAGCTGAGACACAGCACGGCGCCCAGGAAGAACATCCCAAACACCACCTTCTCCTGCAGAGGGGCCATGAAGTAAACATTGGGCCGCAGCATCGTCAGCGTGCCCAGGAAAAGGAACAGAATCAGCCCTGTGGGGACACACAGGAAACAACTGTCACCAGGGAAACAGGCAGGTCACTGCCCTGGAAACACTGTCTGTCTTCTTGCTACACTATGGCAACACTAGTATAAGGCCTAACATTAAACTACAGAGACACAGCAATTCCTCCAAACCCTTACTTGTTAAATTTCATAAATTACTTGTCATGAATAAGGAACACCAACTTGTATTCACGGCTTTCCCTAGCTTATCATATAGAGACAAACATTTCTCACTTCAAAACCAGCTTTGGCCTCCTCAGTGTTTGGCTATAGGCATTTATATATATATATATATATATATATATTTATATATATGTGTGTGTGTGTGTGTGCAATTTAGTTCATCCAGTGAGTGGGAACCTATTGTTGTGCAGGCAGAGCTGTGTTCAGGCCAATAACTGAAATCCAAGGTGTCACTGTCAACAATCCAGGCTTGCAAAAAGGAAGAGGCAGCCCAGCTATCTCACCCAACAGATGCGTCCAGATGTTCCCCGTCTCTGTGTGAATTCGGAAGATACTCCCGAAGCAGGCCCGGAAGGAGGGCATGGGTGGCCTGTGGCCGTGGAGCAGGTAGTCATTGTCCTTAAGCCACTCCGGTAAGACATGGTACGGGATCACCCTCCAGCGACCCTCCCACACCTACAACACAAGACAGAGATGGCTCACTGGCATGCCAGCACCTAACAGAAGGACACTAGGAGAGAGGGGCCACGCCCTACCTTGTGCACAAACTCCTCCATCTTCTCCATGGCATGGTGGGCCTGCAGGGGCAAGGTTATCACCCGCAAGCCCCCTTCTTCCTCCTCTTCCTCCTCCTCCTCACTGCCAGGGACAGCTGAGGTCCCCAGTGGCCCGGGGACCCTCTGAGGAAACATGATGTTGTAGTGAAATCTGCCATTTACCTACCAGTTTCCATCAAAAGAAATCCATCTTATTGTTATAAATATGTGTGTGTATTGCTGTGATTCTTAGCACGTCTGCTCTAGAGATATGCTTTCAGACTCTCCATGTCAGTTCCCCTACCCCACCCCACTGCACCAAACGTACCCCAGATGTGACCCCGATTGCCCCTCCTGGACACGCTGCCCCCTCCAGCAGGGGTCCCAACTCTGTCAGCTCCACATCTTCGAGGTTGCGGCTCTCCTCAGATATACGGCACTCCGCATCACTGGCAGAGCCGTTACGGCCCGACATGGGGAGACTGTCCTGTTCAATTTCGACCCCCACCGCTGGCTGATCTGTTCACCTTTGACCTTTGATACTCTGAGCCTGGTCTGGTCACACACTGCTGTCAGTACACACACAGGGTAAGAAACCAACAATGTGATCCTAAGGGGCACACTTCAACCAAACCACAGGTGGAAATCGGTTAAAGGCAAATTACACACTAACGCTGGTAAGCATTTTCTCCACACTGTTATAAATCCATAGAATAGCTAACCAGGAAAGTAGTGGAAGCAAGGACCCTTAGCAAGTTCAAGAACAGGTCCAACAGTGTGCTAGGTACACTGTAGACTACAAACAGGATGATGAGTCTAATTATGTCAAATGGACTCTTCTCATCACTAAACTTTGGGTAATCAGTCACACAAGGTGCCACATACCTGTGGGAGCACCAAAACCTCAGCAAGTTGTGTGATCCAGACTTCTGCTCATGTCACTGTTGGCTACACTCCTCTCTCCACGATTCTGAAAACACAGAAGTACTTCAGCAGTTAAAACACAAGGTCAACATGGCAGTATCTGAATTCTTATGCCTTATTATCCCATTTTGCTGATGTTTTTTTAGTTCCACTGCCAAGTTCCAACTGAACATTATATTCTAAGGCTGGCTGAAAATGACTGACAATTCGATCTCACAGTTAACAAATACGCTTGATCTTTCAGACACACAGCTTGCTGTCTCTTGTGAGGTCAGACATTTTCCATGACAGCAAGGTGAATTATAACTATAAAACTATATATGTGTCAATTATCTTCACTCCGTCAGGTATGATAGCCACATCTAATGGTTGGGTGGGAGGAGGCAGAGCTGGAAGAGGTTTAGCTTTGTCGAACAAACATGTTGTCATCTTGTAGCATATATACCCAAGGGCTCAGTTAAAACACCTCCTCACCAGTTCATGTACATCACGTGCCTCGGGCGAAAAACATGACGGATCAAGAGCTTTCCACACCGTGAAGAGATCTGACACCTTACCAAGGAGAGCTAAGAAACTCACTAGAGCCGGCAAAAAAACCCCCCTCTGCAAGTCGATCAAAGAAGTCGAAATGCCGGAATGATAACACCATTGTTACAGAACACTCACTCGTCAGAAGAAAATGAGCTGCCTGGCAGTGTGGCTTGCTAATATGATAAGTTAGAGCACCTACCAATTTAATCTACCAGTAGTACCATTATTTCAATTCCCCTGTATATTACGCAAATAGAGTCAGATTAGTGTTAGTAATTTGGCTACGTGTTTTTAGTGAACTGGACATATAAAATAACTTTTATTTAACATGGATAACAAACTCATGACACGTCACAACATCAAAACACTCTCCAACATTCGCTAACTAGCTTACTAGCCGACATATAGCTAGCATGTAATGCAAACAGTACGTAATTAGGTAGCGTTACCCAGCTAAATGACAGTTCACTCACTTGGTTAGATTGCTACTTTTAAGGCCCTGTTGGTTGAACAGACAACCTAGCTAATGGCAAGACAGTTAATGAAGCGCCTTTCTGTCACCATTCTAGCTTGCAAATGTTAGGAATATTTGGAAACACAATTGGACTAATAGTACGAGAATATTAGTTGGCTGGAAGTCTGGATTTACCTGTCTAACTGAAACAGCTAGCTAACATACGCAAACGGACTAGGTTGTGGACCTTGTTCGTCGAGTTCCATGCTAGACAGCTAGACAGCTAACGTTAGCTACATTCAAAGAGTACCGATCACAGGCAGATAGCTAGCTAGTTATTGTACTGTTCTACGAGTGTTATAGGTGTCTGTTGAAATTCACGTTGAGCATAATGTTGATTGCTAGCAATATACCCATCTTCTTCGACACATCGCACACATCGACACATCGTTAACGTTCGCGATCTACGTAACGATACGGTGTTTCATGAAATTTTAACGTCACTTCAGCCTGTTTAGTAAGCAGGTTTGACAAGTTTAATTGCAAACATGTCATACGAACTCTTAATCTGATAAGTATCTAGCTCTTACCTGGCTAGTCATCGCTTGTTCTGGTCTTCATATATAATTAGCTTGTTGGTTTCCTAGTTTGTTAATCAACTTGCTTTTGCAGATCGTTTTCAAGTCTCATTGGGCTACCTCAGATTTTTGTTACCAACAACACTGATGGTTTCGTGTAAGTCAGGAACCAGCCATACGCTGCTTGCGTAACTATAGAACAACAGACACGGTAGCTAGCAAGCTACTTAGCTGCATCAATCACGTAAGCTTGCGCTCGGGTGCCCCATTTCTCTTCTCGATCCCAAAATCTGACGACTGATACCCTGAGACGTCGCGACCTCTTCCAAATTCATTGGGGCAGGTCAGTCCTATAACACATATACTGCAACATTGGCTACATTTGCTTACCTTTCGAAATCCACCAAGATCTCCCCAAAACACAACAGTTGCCGATTTACCGTTTCTTCCGGCTTCCCACTAAAACCAGACCAAAGCAAATCATCGGCGAGCACTGGAGAGTTTCTCTGCGCAGTCTCGCAATCAGTGCAGCGCAGTAGCTCCATCTTCTGGTACCTGGGTGGTCACAACAATGTGTGGGATTTTTTGTCCAAGAAGAAAATTACACGCTTTTACTTCGTAACACGTTTTAATTCTGCAGTTGACAAAGTTGTGTGATCACTTCGCTCTCAAAAGTATAATGGTATGTGACCAGGACTGACCTTGGTGACTTCTTAGATGGGCGACTCGTATTTCAAAGATTACAAGATTTACGAGATCTTTTCTCGTAATTACGAGATATGGTGTCTAATTTTGTTAGGACAGCAGAGCGAAAGAGCCCTCACGGTTTTCTGGTTCCTGGAACTCCATAACTGCATGGCCATGTTGTACAGGCTCAGATGGGAGGTCCCTGGCCTCCAGGAGGAGATCCTTTGCCACATGGACCTGCTGAGGGAGCTGCACCCCTTGAAGTAAGGAATCACGGTCAGTTCTTTTCTGCCGATCCTGTAGCCTTCAGAAAAAATCAGAAGAGCACATTGTTTTCAGTTGTTTGGATTTTGTTTGGTATGAATATAAAATACATTTTCATATCTAAGTGAATGTATGGAACCGAAAAATAAACTCACCAGGAGGGCACTGTGGTGTTGTTTATTGTCACCAGTACCAGGTTGGTGTTGTCCATTATGACTTTACAATCTTCAATCAGTTGTTTAATATGACAGTATGTCATAACAAGTGACTGAGGAATGCCAAAAGGTTTGCCTTTGTTGTCCTTAGGCCTATTTCTGGCTTCCCTGTATATAGTCTGAGCGCAACACACTCTTAAATCCTGTTGACATCAGGTCTGTGGGCAGCTTGGCCGTGAATCATGAACAGTCTGTGAATAGATGACAAGATTGCTGTTGTATCTCAGGTATATATATATATATATATATATATATATATATATATATATAATATTTACACACCTTTATAAACACCCATGCATAAATATCACAGTTATATTACATGCATAAGATACCTTTCAGCTGCTTGCTGGCCAGATGCAGAGCCACTGCGCTTCCGAGAAGCTCTCCATGGCCCTGGCAAGGTCTTTTTCTTACATTTGAGGGAATACTTGGTTGGGGACTGGTCGATGGGATCCAGACAGGAGTACAATCTCAATATCTCTGTTGTTTCAGAGTTTGATAGAGCAGTGATTGTACGGTTGAGGCTGACGAGGTACCCTGCCAAGTCATCGACTGCCTCCCATCCGGGAATTCCTCTTGCATCACACTGGTTATCCTGTCAAATGAAATCAAACCCAATTCCTACAAAACTGATTTAAGAGAGAAGATAAAGCAA